>NC_041234.1:119910125-119926902 GCF_002837175.3 Physeter macrocephalus
CGGCCACAACGCGTTCTCTTGTGTCCCCATATTTGTCCCGCTCTGGCTTTCCTTGATCACCCTGATGGCAACCACATTCGGGCAGAAAGGCGGAAACCACTGTATGTACCCAGCGTTTCCGAAGTGCTTGAACTGTGTGTGTGTGCATGTGTGTCTGCGTGCCTGTTGCGTGGCTGTGTGTGTGTGTGTGTGTGTGTGTGTGTGTGTGTGTGTGTGTGGCCCCGCTTTATGAAAAGATGAACCTAAGGACCCCAGGCAGGGAGTTTCCCTGGGAAAGGTAGGACTGAAGAAGGCCTGGAATCTTCCAGGGGAAGGGCGTGCCGTCAGCCTTGCTTTCGTGGCCCTATGACCGGAGGGAGGCCTGCGCACGGCAGGCAGCCTCTCTGAGCGCATGCCCTCCGCTGCAACCTGGGGACCAAGATTCCTTTTTCCCAGGGGCTCCTGAGGATGAGGTGAAACTCCACATCATCTACCAAACCCTGGGCGTCCTCCCGGTGTCCGTTTTGTCCTCGCTCTCGCCAGCGTCATTCCTGACGTCTCCAAGTCTTGTCAGTGGTGCCCGGCTTCTCTCTCTCCCTCTCCACCTGTGTGCTGTGATAGCCCGTTCTGAAGTGCTCTTTGATGAGGGCCCCCTCCTCACTAGACTTTGAGCTCCTTTGCATGTAGCCCCAGAGCACGCCCTTCTGGAAACTAATGCCACAGGGGATTTTTGCCCCAGGAGAGCCAGCACTAAGCTGACGGTTTAGTGGTACCCAGACCGGAAGAGCGGGCCTTGGAGAAGGAGCTTTGAGGCCTGGACCAACACATGCCTGCCATCTTCCCGGACTCCAGAGGGTGATGGAGATCCTTCTCTTGGGTGACATTCTTTGTCGCACATGTGTTTCTCCTGGGCCGGGAAGACTGGAGGATGTTGACATCGTCCAGACACCGCAGATAAATTTGAGGCTCGTGAGAGCAGTAGTTCGCAATACTGGAGGACCCCTCAGAATCCCAGGACTGCCCCCTGACACCCCGCCACAGTTTCTGGTTCAGGAGGTGTGGGCCGGGGCCCGAGATCGCATCCCTAACAGGCCCCAGGGAGACATCTGGTAGCTGCCAGTCCAGGACTGCCACCTGCAGAGCCGCAGAGCTGCAGGGCTTCCTTCTTACCCTTAGTTGGTATTGAGGCTTTGCTCAGGCTTCATTCCCAAGACATCAGGATAAAGCACTACAGTGTACAAGGAAAAGTCCTCATTCATGAAAGAAAAGTAACCTGAAATTCCAGGGAGACTAGTGTTTGAGAAAGTACATTTCTTCCTTTTCAGGGTGGTTCGGGATTCGCAAGGATTTCTGTCAGTTTCTGCTTGAAATCTGCCCATTTTTGAGAGAATATGGAAACATTTCCTACGACCTCCACCATGAAGGTAATGAGGAAACCGAAGAAACGCCAGTTCCAGAACCTCCTAAGATCGCTCCTATGTTTCGAAAGAAGACCAGGGTGGTTATCACCCAGAGCCCTGGAAAGTATGTCCTCCCACCTCCCAAATTAAATATCGAAATGCCAGATTAGACAGCCCCTCCCAGGGCAGATCGTGAGTGGACCTGGCCCGCACTCTCTTCCACCTTCCTCCGCCTCTCCGTTCACCTCCCCCACCCCCAGAACTGGAGCTGGAGCTGGGTCTCCGGGGACGTCCATCTCACGCCTCGTTTGCACTCAATGCCTACCAGTGACTCACCACGACAGGACGCGCAGGTGACAGGTGCCCGGAACACGCAGCATGGTGTGGGGCGCGTGTCCGCGGCTGTGGATCTGATGGGGGGAGCCTGGGGAGAGGGAAGAAGTGATTTCTCCCGGGCAGGCGCCTGCGGAGCTGGCTTGGAGCCGCCCCGGATGGCTGATTAGGCCTGAGCAGGAGTGGCTACACAGCTGGTTTTCAAAGTGTGAAAACTCCCATTGAAAGTGTTATTGAGAAGTGTATTTTTGAACCAGGCCGGCCTGGCCGCGCAGCTCAGATGCCCCTGTTGTGGCATGGTTAGGGGACTGTGAACAGGCCTCGGGCCCCGCGTGCACCCATGCCGCCTCGGCTGGCCATGCTCCTGCCGTGGACGTCGTTTCTCTCCGGGTTTTTACCGGCCCCATTGGTGAGCCCTTTCTAATCGAGTGACTCCGTGCCTGTATAGTATTTATACAAATATTTTAGCGTTGTAATATACCGTGTTAAATCCCAGTTCTGTACAGTATATTCTGTTAAAGTATTTTTCTACAAGCTTGTACTGAAGACCTACGTGTTCTGTTGCAGAAGTAGAGGCCAGTGGCACCCCTGTCCTGCCCATTGGGGTGCCACCCCTTCATGGGACATTGCCGTTTCCCCTTCAATTTCTCCACGTACACAGTAGCTGCTACTGCCAGAACGGCCACAGTAAGCAAGAAACTGTTTGTGCTTTTTTCTAACATGCTGGGAATACTGACTTGCAGAAAGCCATAAAGCACGACTGGAAACTGGAACACTGGAGAAGGGTGCCGAGACTAGAAATGGCCAGCAGAGTGTGCGCGTTGAGGTCCGGGGCTTTTTGTCTGCCCCCAAGCTGGGCCCATGCTTTTAGCTAGGAGGACCACGGCTCCAGGAGCTGAGGGTACAGCCGCGAGTCAGAGGGAAGAAAGCAGATGCGATGGGAACAAGCAGGCCGTGAGTAAAAGAAGGTAAAAGGAGCCCTGGCATTGTCACCTGGGAGCAGGGTAGAGGGGGAGAGGGGGCAGCTGCTACCTTGTCTAAACCGGGCTCCGCTGACATCCACCGCGCCCACCACTCCGCCCTGGCGCCAGCCTGTAGGAAGCCTGTGCTGTCTGAAGGGGGACACTTGGAATGGTGCCACCTTTCCGGCTTGGTGTATAGCAAATGTAGCCCAATCCACTCTTCTTTCCGCCTTTAGCTGTTCAATAAACCGGTTCATCATTTTCCATGTGCACTGTGCGGGTCTTAGTTTGGATGTGGTCCAGGATGCTGGAAGTCCTGTCAACGAGCACAAAAGGGAACCTCGAGCTGCCACCAGCAGCCGAGGGGAGCAGGGGTGGGTGAGCATCTCTCAGGAGTCTCCAGGGGCAGCCGGAATATGCAGTACAGAGAGGAAAGCTGGGGGCCCAGGGATTCGGCTGTTGGTGGGGGAGCACACGGCCACAATGCTGACGGGTGAGGAGGCGCCCGAGAGTGTTTGCGAGTTCCCAGACATTCTAAGGTGGAACTCGGCTTTTCAGTGGTCCTGAGGCATTGCCCAGTCACGTGGGCACTGAGTACCACTTACATCTATGCAAAATGCATGGTGACTTCTGCGTAGCTCACCCTAGCTGTCTCTAGAGACAGTTAACTCAGGTGGCGTTTCAGCTCACGGTTTGCAAGAATCGACAAGGAAGGCCACCTTTTGCTGGTGATGGAAGGCTTCCTGCAGGGTACCCAAGGGCCACCGATGGACCATTGCTTAAGCTCCTTAGATTCAAACTTGCGGTGAGACAGCATGCTTCTCCGTAACCACGGTAACTGTGAGTTAAGTGGCAGGTACCTTGCCTCCAGCTGTACGTCCCCCTGAGTCCTCAGGACCCCATGAAGCACGTGCTCCTACGAGTATCCTTGTGGGGAAGCAAGAGGCTCCGAGGGTGTGAGCCAGGCAGCTGGGGATCAGCAGGTCTGTGGTGCCGGCCTTGGCATCTTCTGGCCGAGCCCTCGCTCTCACCCACTGGGCCGGGCGCCTGGGCCGTGGGCAGGTGACGTATTGGGTTTGGAGGCGTTTCTGATTCGTGGAAATCTCAGGAAGATCCTCGAGCCCGTGACCAGAGTAGGGTGGGGGGCATCAGTGGAGGTGGTTGCGCACATGGGGAGAACGTGCCAGATGGGCGGTTGTGCATGGCCGCCTGTCTGGTGCTCGAGCAGCAGGCCCCAGAGCAGGATGGCAGCCCTCAGGGCCTGGGCGCAAACCCAGACGGGGGTCCCGTGGACGGCGGTCGGCGGAAAGTGAGCCGCACCGTGGGTGAAGGCCCAGGGCGACCGCCCCGTCCCGGGTGATGGGAGACTAGGAGTGCAGAGAGAGACCAGCCTGGGGTGGACACGTGCAGGCTGAGGAGCCACAGGGGAGGGTAGCCTGTCCTCCTCTGTCCCCAGGAGCTCACCCATCGCCTCTGCAGCTCCTGCCCTGATCCTCCTGCGGACCGACGGCAGGGCCTGGAGAGGGTATCCGTGGAGGACCACCTGCCCGGCCTGTGACGGTGCCAAAAGGGCAGGGTGCCTGTGCCGTTGACCGAGGGCCCCGTCCCGGGCGTTGCTCGTGCTTGAAAGCATGGGTGCAGTGCACGGCCCTGTCGGCCAGCGGACACAGGGGAGGACCTCTGACCTCGTGCGTCACACGTGGGTACTCGCACGTATGACTGGCCCCGGGGGTCCGGGACCAGAAGGCCGTGCCCGGTTTGCACGAGTGCTCGGCCTGTGGCTCTGCACCCGTGCACGCGTGTCGTCGTGTCCCCTGCGATGACGGGCGTGAAGCAGGAGGCTGACACGCTGACGGGCCTGCCCTTGATGATGTCACTCCCTGGCTGGGCTGTGATGTCCCCCCCGAGCAGCCGGGGCACTCCTGTGAGGGGCTGCGCGGGCGCGTGAGCCCAGGGTGCTGCCGGCCGCGCTGCCCTGTCCCGTTCACCTGAAGGAGGGACACGCCGCCCTCCGCATGGCTGCGGCCGAGAAGGGCCCCGCCGCGGGCGGGGCGCCCGGCTTCGGCGAGGCGCCTCTTCCTCCCGACACGGGGGCTCCGGCCCTCGGCTCAGGGAGCTGCACCCCGCAGTCCCTCGCCCTGGCCCAGCCCGTGCCCGCGGGGCACCCCGACCTCAGGCTGCTGCCTGGAGAAGCCGCGTTCCAGATGTGACCGAAGAGCCTTTGTTCACAAGGCCACGCACCACCTGCGAGGCCCTGTGGGAAGGCAGCCTGCTCTCCCTCTCCTTTCCCCGGAAGTGTGGACAATCGTCCACAGCAGTCACTTTGCATCCATTTGGTGGAATGAAGACGGGCCTTCCATAGGCATCAACAGGCAGCTGTTTCAAAAGGAGGCTTTGGACAGGGACGGCCTGGACAAGGTGTTCGAGACAGGCTGTATGAAGAGCTTCATCCGCCAGCTCAAGCTCTATGGATTCAGCAAAGTGCGCCAGGACATGCGCTTGTCCCTCTGCCTGACCAACCTCTCCACGAAGGAGCGGCCCACCCACGTCCTGAGCGAGGGAAGGAGGGCGGGGTAGGGCGGGGGATGGCGGGGGAGGACACCTCTCCGGGGGCTGAGCCGCTGGGCCCGGGGGTGGGGTGGGGGGCGGGTGCCAACCCCGGGGTTGCCTGGGACGGTGGCAGGCGTGTCGGGAGAGCTTTCTTTAAAGGTGGTACTTGGGGACCAGCATGATGGCCGGAGCCGGCAGTGCCGTGCGCTGTGTTGGGCCGTTGTTATGGGGAGACCCGAAGCGATCTCAGCACAAGGACGTCACTTCTCTCCCTCCTCTTTTTCCCTTTGGTGTGTCTGTGTGAGACGATGCGTGTGAACTGAACCCCCTGTGGTGATCATTTCACAGTACACGGGGGCCAGGCGTCATCCTGTGCTCCTGACACGTGGGCAGTACTGCCCATCCCAGACATCGCAGTCACACCGGGGGACAAGTTGACACTGCTGAAACGTTGGCCCTTCCCGTCCTCCTGCTCGGGGACAGGTGGCCCGGCGGGGGGAGGGGGGAGGTTTGTCTGCCCCCTTGACTCCCATGGCTCCAGAGCATCACTTAAGCGGGGGCACACGTCCTTTCCAGGGGAGCAGTCGGTGTCCGCGGTCTGGCCCCAGGAGGTGCCGGCCAGGGGGCGATTCTGACACTTCCTTAGAAAGCTACCGAGCCTTCTTGCAGTCTCGTATCTGCAAACGCCAAGTCCCCTTTCGTGGTTCTTGTACTCATACGAAGGGGCCATTTTCAGTCATTTTCCAAGGGCGAAAGGGGATGGTGAGTGCGCGAGTCTCGGGGATGTAAAAGCTGGGCCACAGCTTCCTGCTGGGACCGGGTCCCGCTTTCTCCAAAGAGGCCTTGGGACGGCTGGGGGAGGGCGCCCAGGGGCCCAGCCAGGTGGCTGCGGCTTGCGAGCAACTCTTTTGTGACTCGGGGTTTCCTTTTCTCTCTCGACTGCGACCTCAGTTACACTTCTACCACAGTCCCGTTTAAGAGAGACTGCCCGCACCTCCTCGTGAGGGCGAAGGGGAGAGCGCGCGCTGAACCTGCACCCGGGCAGGTGGACGGCAAGCCGGCAGCCCTGGGGTACCTCCCGGCTCCCAGCGCCTTGGAGCCGCAGGCACTCCTCCCACCCTGTCCTGAGGACATCCAGGGGACCCCGAGCGACCCGGACCTCGACCATGCCTCCGCCCTGGCCAGGACTGACTCTGTCCCTCCGGCCCCTCCTCGGACAGCAGCCGAGCCCCCCGCGCCGGATCCCGCCGCGCAGGCCCTGGCCCCTCTAGCCCCTGTCCTGGCAGAGGTGGCCCAGGCCGCCGAGGTCCCCTGGCTCTGCTGCGCCTGGCCTCCCGCCCAGATGAGTCCTCCCTGGCCCGTGCTGGGCCTGGCCGCCGCGCCCCCGCAGCTCCCCAGCCTGCCCCCCCGTACGGCTCCCGGTGGCCGCGCCGCTGCCTCTTGCGGCCCCTGGATGTCCGAGGTGGCCGCCAGGCCTGCCGCCTCCCTGACCTTGACCCCTCGGCCCCTGAGCCCCTTCTGCCGCTGCTACGTGGGCTCCCGCCGTTTCCTGGAATACTCGGCCCCTCCGGGCGGGCCCACAGAGGACCCTGACCAGGCAGACCCTGCAGACACGTGGAGGTGGTGACGCGGCCAGAACCTTGCAGGGCAATAAAGAGCACGGGGCCATGAGAGCGATGTTCCGCCCAACACGTGTTGGGCGCCTCCGCCCTGGGCCTGGCTGAGCAGCTGAGTCCACTCAGCAGGCAACGATGACAGGTGACAGCCCACCCCCGGCACAGCGCGGGCACCTAGCAGACACCCGGCAAAGCCCCTCAGACGCCCTGCGCCCACTCACTAGAAGGACCCTTCAAGGGCTTGCCCAGCACAAGGGAGGGCCTGGCATCCGCGGCTTCACGGCCGCGGGGACGCCGTGTCCAGCGGGGCCTTGATTTGACAGACGAGGAGAGCTCAGGCCTCCCCTGGTCAGAGGCCTGAGAAGAGCCCTTCCTGTCCTGAGACGCGCCGGTGTGGAGGTGACGGTCCCTGCCGGGGGCCTGCGGGTGTTCTGCTTGGGGGTGCTCTCTGGTGTCCGGACGGCAGGATTGAGGTTTGCATTTCACCGCGGGTCCTGCGTCTGGTGACTCTTTCTTGGTTCTCTTTTCCTTGCCTTTTCGAGCTAAACACTTCAAGGGCGCCATGCTCCACCACCCTCTGGTCGCTGGGGTGTCGAGCTTATAGCGCGAGTCCTTGTGGACGAGCCCCTCTAAAGAGTGTTTGCCTTAAGGAGCAAAGGGAGTAAAGCTCCACGGTCATACTGTCGAGATAAGAGCCCCGAGCTCAGCGGGAGGAGAGAGCGCACACACCAGTCCACCAGAACCGAAAGACTGGGGGCGCCCTTCTTTGCGCTTTGGCAGCAGGTAGAGGAGGCCCCCTGAGAAGGGCGCACTGGGCGGGGCAGGACAGGAGCGCCGTCATCCTGAGCGCTGATGCGCGCTCAGCCCCTTTCTAGGGTTCATTGACTGGGGCACGCCTTAACTTTTAAGGAGCAAGTTGCTTTCCTCTTGGTCGTGGACTTCCGTAGGCCTCCTGACCTGGGACCACGGGGAGATGCTCCTGTTTACAAACCACGTTCCCATTCACCTCAGCCCGTGGGGAACTTGCTTCCGTGTAACTCTATAGAGAGAGGGGAGATTGTGCAGACTGTTATATCAAGCTATCTGCTTTTCACAAAAGGCACCTTTTGATTTCCAAAGTCTAGGCTGCCTGGCGTCAGTGAGAGAGCAGCAGCGCACCTCTCGCCAGTGCTGAGTCCCTCTAGACTGTGCCCCGCCTGTCTGCACACTGGCGTTGGCTGAGCTCCCGCCCTCCTGGGCTGGGTAGAGGCAGCAGCCCAAGCTCCCGCAGGAGGAAAGGGGGCACGAGAAGGGGCTTCTCAGGCTGACCTGCGACAGCCACATAGAGTCACCGAACCACTCGTGCCCGGGCCACCAGAAGAGAGGCCAGGCTGGTCCCGAACCCTGGGCTTGACTTCTGTTCCCAGGGCGTCCCAGGCGACAGTGTCTAGGACAGTGGAAAGGCTTCTCAACCGGAAAGGGTGTCTCAGAGAGAGAGAGGGCTGCTTCACAAGTGCTCCAGACTCTGTAAGGGTGGCCCTGGAGGCCGAAACGGGCAGAGCCAGGTGAGTCTGGCGATCGATGGTGGACTCACTTGCCACCAGCTCTGCCCGAGTCTCCTTCAGCCCAGCGGTCAGCCCGGGGCTGCCTGTCCCCCAGCCGGGGCCTCGTCGCCCTCGCTGCCGGCTGTGCTGATACCAGCCGCGGCAGGTCCCCGAGGACTCAGCACCACGCGGGCACACACGTGACTGAGCCAGCTCGCACTGGTCAACGACGTAAATTCTGGCAATGTGCTGGGTCCCAGCTTCGGGGGTGGGGGGCGGGCGTCCCGAGCCTGCGTCCCCACGAAGACAGTGAGCAGGGTCAGCGCCCAGTGATGTGTACAGAGCCCCGAAGGCCAGGGCGCACCCCCAGCTCACAGCTGCTGCCTCCACGTGTGGGGGATGGGCTGGGCCACCTGGCCAGGACTCTGTGGCTGTCACAGCGACAGGGCGGCATCCCCTCCCAAACACTGCTAAGGCGGGGGTGGGGAGTGGGGGGCGGAGCGGGAACTGCCTGGAGTTCCAGGGGTTAGGACTCGACGCGTTCACTGTGGTGGCCCGGGTTCAATCCCTGGTCCGGGAACCAAGATCCCCCAGCCTTGTGGGGTGGCCAAAAACACAAAAAAGCAAAAAAGAAGGAGGGTTGGGGGAGGAGGGGAAGTAGCCCCGAGGTACCAGGAATGATCCAACCACCAGCAGCCAGAGGAGCCCGGGTCTGCCCGGGTGAGGGGTGGTCCCATCTGCCGGTCCTGCTGTCACCGTGCAACAGCTAGCGGACATCGGGGGGTCTCTTGAGCAACCCAACAGCAGTGCCCCAAAAGGAACGATGCAAAAATGGACAGAAGGGAAGGAAGAAACGGGTCTACAATAGACGTGGGTGACTTCAGTTCCCCCTGTGATGGATTCAAATGGATCCCCCAGCTCCCACCCCAACCATTAGATCCACCTGTTGCAGTGCTAATCCCAAGGTGAATGTACTTGGAGATGGCACCCTTGGGGAAGTCAGTAAGGTTACATGAGGTCAGAAGGGTGGGACCCGAGGCCGCCAGGAGTGGTGTCCTTTGGAAAAGAGGAAGAGACACTGAAGATCTCCCTCCCTCCTTCCCTCCCTTTGTCTCTCCCGCTTTCTCTCCCTCCCTCCCTCTTTCTCTCTCTCTCTCTCTCCCCCTCCCTCCCTTCCTCCCTCCCTCCCTCCCTCTCTCCCCCTCTCTCTCTCTCCCTCCCTCCTTCTCTCTCCCTTCCTCTCCCTCCCTCCCTCTCTCCCTCCCTCTCCCTCCCTCCCTCCTTCCCTCCCTTTGTCTCTCTCCCCCTCTCTCTCTCTCTCTCCCTCCCTCCCCCCCGACCTGTGCACAGAAGCCACCAAGTGAGGGACCAATAGAAAGAGCGGCTGTGTGCAAGCCAGGAAGTGAGACCTTCCCTCACCTGGAACCGAACTTTCCAGCAAGTGGAGGTTGGACTTCTAGCCACCAGGAGCGTGACCCAGTACATTTCTGTAGTTTTAGCCACCCACTCTGTGGGACTTTGCTATGGCAGCTCTAAGCGGACTAACACAGCCTACTTTCATTATGGGTACAACAAGCGCACGGCACCGCAGCAAGGGAATCACAGATTTGAACAGCACTGTGCAAAGACTAGATCTCACAACATGTGTAGACTATTGCCCCAGGAACAGAATACACACGTGCTCGTCAAGTGTACCTAGAACGTTCTCCAGGATAGGCCACACGTTAGGACACACAGCATCCCTCAGTAAACTTAAGGGGATACAAACAAGAGGACTCAAATCATACAAAATATGTTCTCTGGCCAAAATAGAGTGAACTTAGACATCAATAACAAGGAAATGTGGGAAATCTGCAAATAGAGGGAAATTGAGCCGTGCGTCCCCAAATAGCCGCATCAGTCTGGGACGGCGCCAAATCCAACAGCACAGGATGAGGGTCTGAAACAGCAGACACACATTCTCACAGTGGTTCGGAACGGAAGGCCGAGAGGGAGGGTCCGGCAGGGGTGGCTTGTACTGCGGCCGGTCTCCTTGGTTGCAGGTGGCCGTGCTCTTACCGCCCCTCACATCGTCACCCCCTGTGCACACACCGCCAGCCCCTGCCTTCTCTCCTTGCATGTGCTGATCTGCTCTTCCCTCAAGGGCACCAGCCATCTTGGATTAGACCTCATCCTGATGGCCTCATTTCAACCTAAGAACCACTAACTCCCATCACAGTGACATTCTGAGGTTCTAGGGGTTAGGGCTTCAACATGCAAAATTTGGGGGGACGCAGTTCAGTCGGTAACAGTAATAGCCCAGGGAACATACAAGACATCACAAGGGAAATTAGAAAATACTTTGAAATGAAGAAATCACATACCAAAGCCCCCAGGACTTACGGCACGCGGCCAAAGAGGCACTTGGGACTTAAAGCTTCAAACACCTGTGTTCAAATGGAAGCAACACCTCAAATGAATAGCCTCACCTTGAACAGGAACAAGCGAGAAAAAGAGTAAGGCGAATCCAAGCATTCTGATAACAAATTTTCAGAGAGAAAAGAAAAACTGCGCTAATCCACGTATGCGGGGATCAGAAGACATGTACTGGTTTGGAGTCTTCACAACATGGGGAAGGGCGCATCTTTCTTACACACTCAGTAACAAGAGCTACACCCACCGACCACTTCATTTGGCCCAGGCTTTTTACAAACAGGTCACATCATGGGGAAACCCACACCAATGCATTTGCCTTGTAGTATTACGAGGCCCATTTTACAGATGGAGAAATCGAGGCATAGGGAGTCTCCGTGATTTGATCAGCTTATCACTAGAAGGACTCTTACTCAAGCTGAGCTTCATGTACGTGCAAAGCCCCATCCCCGCACTGGCCTGACCTGTCTCCCCAACAGTCAAGGGGGATTCAGCTGTCCTCCACGGGGTCCTACTACCTGATGCCTCAGGCCACATGATGGAGAAAACACCGGGAAGCCAGGCATTAGTGCCCATGAGCGTGTGACACTGGATTCTGCCCACGTGGCCTCCCCAGCCCCACCAGGTCACCATCTCTCGGGAAATGGACACGAGGGCCAGGGAGGAGGGGGAGGGTCTAGGACTGAGGGTGTGAGGATGGAGAAGGGTCCTGGACGTGGGGTCCGAGGCGCGGCCCTCGGAAGGCGGCTCTTCTGCTCAGGCTTGGGCCTCGCTCTCTCCTTCCACGGCCCACTCTGCTCCCTTCTCTCCCAGCGGCGTGGTGGCCCCACGTCCCCCTGCAGGCTCACTTCCCCGGGCAGACTGGCTGTCAGACAGGCGGCAAGCCTGCATTCAAAGCACGGGGACCGCCAGGCTGGGGGAGCCCCACAGTGTCCTCGCGGGCGTGAGTGTCTGTGCCCTTCAGGGCCCTGTGGATGACCTCAGTCTGGGTGCTGGAACATACATGACGCGTTCCCTATACATACATGTGGTATGTCGATGCATGTGTATATAAGCACATGTATTCTACACACATGTTATAGATATAGGTGTATATATATAGGACACACACTACACCACACAGACAGGTAAAATGTATTACTCACTATGAACGAGGATGAAAAAGTGACAATCACGTAACTCCAACAGGTAATATGATCTAATCATCAAACCAAGCGTTGCCCTAAGTCACCTGCTACTGCTCAGGCCTCTTCAGCTAAAGCTAAACCTTCCTTAAAACACGTTTCCAAAGTCTGGTGGCTGGTGAGGAGCCGCGAGGGGAAGGGGTGCGGCTCTCTGTGCTCCCCCGACGGTCATGGGCGCGGCAGCCCCCACCCAGCATCTGTGCTGGGACTGCAGCCTTTCTCTCAGGGCTTCAGGAGGACCCTCCTGAGTGACGATGGAGGGGTCCAGCAGGCCCGGAACACAGGGTCCTCCAGCATGCATCTCCAGCCCTACTGGGACTCCGGGGGCACCCCGGGCCGGGCTGTCAGGCTGCCCGTCCCCGCCGCCGCCCCCAACTCCTCAGGGATCTCGGGGGGTCAGAGGGTCGGTCTGGGGGGCGCAGTCTCACGCGGGCACGGGGGGGGCCCAGGTACTGGCTGGAGTCGAGCTGAGGACCAGAGGAGGACTGAGGGCCCCCGGGGGATGCATCTGCGGCCCTCCCGACAGCCCTGGGAGCCCCCCGGCGTGGAGTCCGGATGGCACGTGCACTGATCCCCCTGGGAGGGGGAGGCGAGGGCCTGGCTCAGGGAGGCCGGGGCCAGGTCGGCAGAGGGAAGGAGCCCAGCCCCACCAGGAGTCCAGGTTCAACCGGGAGGGGGACTCGGAGGCCGCAAGGCATCCAGCTCGGCCCTGCTGTCAGCCCTGAGAGGCCCCCGGCAGGGCTGCGGGAATGAGCGCCCCCCACGCCCCCCGCTTCCCTCTCAGGGGTCCTGGCGGGGGAGGGCCTGGGTCTCAGGGGACCAAAGCCAGGTGGGCGTGGGGAGGGGAGGGGAGGAGCCAACGGAGGGCTGAGGAGCCCCCGCGGGCTCATCTCAGCCCTGGGAAGCCCTGGGCTTGGGGGCCTGATGTGTTGTCCATAGATTCCCCCCGGGGGTCTCGGGACAGTGAGGGCCTTGGTGTGAGGGTCCGGCCTCGGGCCAACACAGGGGGCGTCCCAGGACCTGCGGGAGCTCAAGCTGACGACTCTGAGGGAGGACAGAGGGGACCCCACAGATGCCCGCCCCTGCCGTCGGCCCTGCGAGGCCCCGGGACAGGATGAGCACACGCAGCGTTTCTTTATTTCCTCTCTGGCAGAGGCCTCAGAGACACTGGGGACCTGGTATACGGGGCGGGGCCTAACGAGGGCGGAGGGAAGAATCCCAGGTCCTGCCGGGAGTCGAGGTGAGGAACCTGAGGGAGTAATGAGTGGACCCTGGACCCCAGAAGAGAGGGGGCCCCGGGGAGGCGACATGGCGAGCTGACCCCTTGCAGCTCTTCCTGACATCCGGGTCTCAGAGAGGCTGGGGAGAGGGTGTAAGGGGCGGGGTCTCAGAGAGGCTGGGGAGGGGGTGTAAGGGGCGGGGTCTCAGAGAGGCTGGGGAGGGGGTATAAGGGGCGGTGTCTCAGGCGGGCACAGGAGAGAATCCCAGGTCCTGCGTGGAGTCAAGGTGAGGGCCCTGAGGGAGGACTGAGGGGAGCCTGGAGCCCAGAACAGAGTTGGCCCTTGGAGGCCATAGGGCGGGATGAGCACGTGCAGCACTTCCTGACATCCGGGTCTCAGAGACGCTGGGGAGGGGGTGTAAGGGGCGGGGTCTCAGAGACGCTGGGGGGGGTGTAAGGGGCGGGGTCTCAGGCGGGCACTGGAGAGAATCCCAGGTCCTTCTTACAATGCCTCGTCTGGTGCCACTAACTGAGGGCTTAGAGAAGGCAGGATGGACTGACACAGGATATTTCACAGGACCACCCGGGACCAAGAAACCCTCTTACAGCAAGCGTGGGCTTCAGAGGGCACATAGCCATGAGACGCAAAGCCACAATGTCAGCCCACACCTTCCAGAAGCTGCGGGTCTTCTGGAGCAGTGGAATGGCCTCGACAAAGCACATATGAGGTGTACGTTTGGAGACGAGAGCCCATGATGATGGGATGTCATCCTCCAGGTTATCAGACACAATCGACATCTGTCATCCTTGTGTACCACTAGCTAGGATACATGGTCCTTGAACCAGAGGGTAGAGTGACCCCGCTTGCCATCACTCCCACTGGCCCACACGGGAAGTGGTGCTTCCTGTCCCCCAAGTTTAGGGTCTGTAGTTCCACACCTGGGCGGTCCAGCCATTAGGCACATCTAGCTATTGACATTTAACTCTAAAGTGTTTTAAGGTAGAAGTCCAGGCCCTGGGACACACTAACCACGTGTCAGTACTCAATAGCAGCCTCATGTGGCTACTGGTGCCCTATCGACAGGGCTGGCAGGACCTATGGTTCCCAAAGTGAGAACGCTTCCCCCGGGAGACACGATACAGGTCCTACTGACCTATAAGCCACGGTTCCCACCTGGGCACTGTGGGCTCCTCTCCCTAGAGGTTCAGGTGCCAGGGCCCCATCCCCGAGTCTGCTCTCCACCTGGCCAGGCCCTACCACGTGGGGAAGGGAAGGCGACGAAGGCTTGTCCCCGGAAGGAGGCTGGTGATGAGAGGAGTGCAGGGCCCTCATGGGGTTCTTGCTTGCAACTCAGCTCCAGGCTCCTAGGCTGCATCCCTGCCCCCTGCTCCCAGGGACCTCGGCCCCTCCTGGGTCCCTCTGGATGTACCAGCCCTAGGACACCTTCTGCACAGCCCAGAATCCACAATTTTTCCTCACCAATGTATTATTTTTATTTAAGTGGAAAGTTTCTTCTGTCTTTGTATTTAAAACAGTGATTTAAACACCATCTTATTTTAAAATATTTGTAGGTTTACATAAAGGATCCCAGATTCCCTGCAGGCAGCTGCCAGGAAGCAGAGGAAGACAGCATATGGGCCAGGACTTGGAGTGAGTCTCTCCCCTGCAATGCTGTGTACTAGGTGCTCAACAAAAAGCAGCTGCTATTAACTTTGCGTTGAAAAAAAAAATCCGTTCATTAGGTGGAGGAGCTTCCGACAAAGCCAAATGTGCCTTGAATCTGCAACTACTTCTAGTCACTACTCTGTGACGGGTACTTTCTAATACAAGATCCCATTTACTTTCCAAGGCTCTTGCGAATGTCAACAGGGAGGGCTCCCCCTATTCCCTCGAGAGCCCCTCCTGCCCTTCCCTCTGCAATCAAGCCCGTAGTCTCAGCAGGCTGAGGATGTGCCCCTTCCTCCCCATGCAAGGACACATCTCAGCCTGGGAGTCTCAGCTGCCGCCACATGATGGAACGCGCCTGAGCACCTGCACAGGTGCCTTTGGGCACCCTGACAGCCACGACCTTCCTGTGGGCCAAGGACCAGAACCAGACTGTGGGAGGAGGGCTAGTTAGTTTTCGTGGTAACATCCCGCTAGAATATCCACAAGGAGCCATCCTTCACCTCCAAGGAGGATTCTGAGATGTGTGGAATTCAGCTTCACTCGGTGTTTTTGCCACCATGGTTCCTATGACCATTCCTCATCTAAGGCTTTGGGGTCTGACCACCTAGGAAAGCTGATCCATCAGTTTAAGTGTCCAGCAGCCACTTTCAAAGACGCCCCATTAAAATCCTACCAACAATTTGGGGGTGGTTACCAAAGCTGCTTCAACTGTATACCCCAAGGCTGAGTAAATTGTGAGCCAAACCAAACTCCACTCACCCCTCCCCATCTGGAAGATGTTGAGGGTATTTAGGCGCAGGCAGAATAACCAGGACGCTGAGGGTCTCTGCCCAAAGGGCACCTTCTCTTCCTGCCCCAGAAGATCTATCCGCGACAGAAGAGGAACTTCTAATTTGCATGTCCCATTTCAGACTTTCTTCTCACCCCTAAGACGCCGTCTACACACCTGCTGCTGCCACCACCCAGCTTCATCACCATCGCCTCCCACAGAAGGAAGCCCCGCTTCCCAAAGGCCCAAACTGCCCTGGCTCGGGGCACGTACACTCCAGGGCTCGCTCCTGGAGCCCCACCGCCTCGTCCCATGTTGACTTGTTCTGTGGGACTTAGGGGACGTCTCACCACCTTCCTCATGTGACTGCGGCTCCTAGACCATCACTCTACGTGTGCGTGTGTCCTGCTTTTCCTAGTGGCCCCGCTAATAACACAGGGCCTTCCGGAGAGCAGAGGCTCCGTGGAGGTCTGCGGAATAAACAAGCCGGAGAGCAGGGGGCTTATTGACTCAGATTAATTTTTAGCTATTTCTTAAGTAAACCATGCTAATCTGATATTTACATATATATATGTATGCATATTAGTTTTGGAAAATGACAGATGAGAAGGCACAAGAAGAATTAACTAACTTGTACTTTTATTTCTCTTTTTCCTGACCTCATCAATTGTATTCTAAAGTTCTTTCTTATTTCCAAGAGATTCATATTCCAAGGCCATGTTATCTTGTTCAGGATCACAAAATAATATGGGAAGCTTACAGTTTGTTTTACACAATAGCAAAACTCTTGTCGGTGAACCGAATAAGTGCAAATACATGTGTGATCAATGTCATTCACAAACTTAGATTCTGAAGCTTATTAAGCCTTCTTGTAAATGGAACAATATTTGACCAATTCCTAAAGAAAACAGAGATGAAATTCCATGTCATCAGACACAACAGGAACCCAAAGATGGTACACACCGGGTTCCCCCAACTCGCCCGGGCCCTCCCTACTTAGAAAGCTGACCGCTCCCTCTTCAAACTCAGAAAGAAGGATCAGCCTCCCTTCCTGCCCCACAGAAGCTGCGGGACGGGGGCCTGGAAGGAGCCTGGCTGCTGCTCTGGCTCAGGCCCCCTCTTCCTCATCGCTCACAGCCTCTGCACACAGGGATGGGAAGG
>NC_041234.1:119927273-119941204 GCF_002837175.3 Physeter macrocephalus
GCACTCGCAGGCTCGGCTGAAGACCACGGGGAAGTGGTCCTGATGGTCACGGAGGACCATATTCAGCATCTCGGCCTTGGAGGTCGGCTCCTTGGCGCGATACTTGAGGAGCAGGAAGGCCACCAGGTCAGCCACCTTCCATGGTAGTGGGTCTAGGTGCAAGGGATCAGCATCTTCCTGGTCATGCCAGGTGCTCGGCCCCTCCTCGTCTTGGCTGCTGGAGTCGTCGTCTTCAGATTGGCTCCAAGGAGTGGCGGCCATGAGAGTGGGGGAGGGGCTCTGGGGGGGACTGGGTTCCCCAGCATCAGCCACCCCCTCCACGGTGCCCAGGAACACGACAGGGTAAGAGGAGGAGGAGGAGGAGGAGGAGGAGGAGGACGAGGGGGATGGGGGCTCCTCCCCCGCAGCCCCGAACAGCTGCGCCTCCACCGGGCCCTGGGCCGGGACAGGGTCCTGAAGGTCTGCCTCAGACTGGCGGAGCTCCCTCATCTCGACCAGGCGCCTGAGGACGGGTCGGGCCGCCGACAGGAGTGTGGGCAGGGGTGACAGGTAGGGACCACGGACCTGGGCGAGAGAGGGGCTGTGAGCGGCCTCGGCGGAGAAACGCACCCCGCGCAGCTGTGACAGAGGCCACTTACAGGTCTCGTCTTGAGGGGTGCCCTCGGGCCTCACAGGGGCGCTCCTCCTGGGCGGCCCGTCCCCTGCCAACCTGAAGAAGGAAGCGAGGGGGCTCCTCGGGGTGCAGCCAGCGCGGCCCCAGGTTCTGGGGCTGACAGGGCGGTGGGGTGATTTGGGTGTTGTGGGGGCCCCTCTGTTCTGGGAGGGGGAGCCCCTGGGTACACGCTCAGGGCACGCACCTCCCCTTGACTCCTGGCACTGCCTGGGCCTCCTCTGCTCTGTGCCCTGAGGACACGTGCCTCAGACCTGGGCCTTCACCGCCTGGTTCCTGGAGCCCCTGTAAGAGGAATGGAGGGGGCACCTCGGGTGCAGACTGCGGCACGGCCCTGGGCCTCGGTGCTGGCAGGACGGGTGGGCCGGACTCTGTGAGATCCCCCTTTGTTCCGGGGATTGGGCTCTCCTCAGTCCTCTCTCCTGGTCCACACCTTGACCTTGGCAGATCCTGGGACTCCTCCCTGCGCTGACCTGACGTTTCCACTCAGACCAAGGTCCTCGCATCCCAAGACGCCTCCATCCCCAACCACGTGGCAGAGGTGAGAGCCTCTGCCAGAGAGGAAATAAAGAAACGCTGCGTGTGCTCATCCTGTCCCGGGGCCTCGCAGGGCCGACGGCAGGGGCGGGCATCTGTGGGGTCCCCTCTGTCTGGGGCCCAGCGTATCCTCCGTCCTCCCTCAGGGGCCTCACCTTGACTGCACGCACGACCTGGGAATCTTCCCTCTGCGCACCTGAGGCCCCGCCCCTTTTACCAGGTCCCCAGGCTCTCCGAGTTCCGGAAGTCGGGACAGGCCTAGTGTGCTCATGCCACCCCGGGGCCTCCCAGGGTCGACTGCAGGGGCGGGAATCTGTGGGGTCCCCTGTGTTTGGGACCCAGGGTCCCCTCATTCCTCCCTCAGGGGCCTCACCTTGACTGCACGCACGACCTGGGAATCTTCCCTCTGCGCACCTGAGGCCCCGCCCCTTTTACCAGGTCCCCAGGCTCTCCGAGTTCCGGAAGTCGGGACAGGCCTAGTGTGCTCATGCCACCCCGGGGCCTCCCAGGGTCGACTGCAGGGGCGGGAATCTGTGGGGTCCCCTGTGTTTGGGACCCAGGGTCCCCTCATTCCTCCCTCAGGGGCCTCACCTTGACTGCACGCACGACCTGGGAATCTTCCCTCTGCGCACCTGAGGCCCCGCCCCTTTTACCAGGTCCCCAGGCTCTCCGAGTTCCGGAAGTCGGGACAGGCCTAGTGTGCTCATGCCACCCCGGGGCCTCCCAGGGTCGACTGCAGGGGCGGGAATCTGTGGGGTCCCCTGTGTTTGGGACCCAGGGTCCCCTCATTCCTCCCTCAGGGGCCTCACCTTGACTGCACGCACGACCTGGGAATCTTCCCTCTGCGCACCTGAGGCCCCGCCCCTTTTACCAGGTCCCCAGGCTCTCCGAGTTCCGGAAGTCGGGACAGGCCTAGTGTGCTCATGCCACCCCGGGGCCTCCCAGGGTCGACTGCAGGGGCGGGAATCTGTGGGGTCCCCTGTGTTTGGGACCCAGGGTCCCCTCATTCCTCCCTCAGGGGCCTCACCTTGACTGCACGCACGACCTGGGAATCTTCCCTCTGCGCACCTGAGGCCCCGCCCCTTTTACCAGGTCCCCAGGCTCTCCGAGTTCCGGAAGTCGGGACAGGCCTAGTGTGCTCATGCCACCCCGGGGCCTCCCAGGGTCGACTGCAGGGGCGGGAATCTGTGGGGTCCCCTGTGTTTGGGACCCAGGGTCCCCTCATTCCTCCCTCAGGGGCCTCACCTTGACTGCACGCACGACCTGGGAATCTTCCCTCTGCGCACCTGAGGCCCCGCCCCTTTTACCAGGTCCCCAGGCTCTCCGAGTTCCGGAAGTCGGGACAGGCCTAGTGTGCTCATGCCACCCCGGGGCCTCCCAGGGTCGACTGCAGGGGCGGGAATCTGTGGGGTCCCCTGTGTTTGGGACCCAGGGTCCCCTCATTCCTCCCTCAGGGGCCTCACCTTGACTGCACGCACGACCTGGGAATCTTCCCTCTGCGCACCTGAGGCCCCGCCCCTTTTACCAGGTCCCCAGGCTCTCCGAGTTCCGGAAGTCGGGACAGGCCTAGTGTGCTCATGCCACCCCGGGGCCTCCCAGGGTCGACTGCAGGGGCGGGAATCTGTGGGGTCCCCTGTGTTTGGGACCCAGGGTCCCCTCATTCCTCCCTCAGGGGCCTCACCTTGACTGCACGCACGACCTGGGAATCTTCCCTCTGCGCACCTGAGGCCCCGCCCCTTTTACCAGGTCCCCAGGCTCTCCGAGTTCCGGAAGTCGGGACAGGCCTAGTGTGCTCATGCCACCCCGGGGCCTCCCAGGGTCGACTGCAGGGGCGGGAATCTGTGGGGTCCCCTGTGTTTGGGACCCAGGGTCCCCTCATTCCTCCCTCAGGGGCCTCACCTTGACTGCACGCACGACCTGGGAATCTTCCCTCTGCGCACCTGAGGCCCCGCCCCTTTTACCAGGTCCCCAGGCTCTCCGAGTTCCGGAAGTCGGGACAGGCCTAGTGTGCTCATGCCACCCCGGGGCCTCCCAGGGTCGACTGCAGGGGCGGGAATCTGTGGGGTCCCCTGTGTTTGGGACCCAGGGTCCCCTCATTCCTCCCTCAGGGGCCTCACCTTGACTGCACGCACGACCTGGGAATCTTCCCTCTGCGCACCTGAGGCCCCGCCCCTTTTACCAGGTCCCCAGGCTCTCCGAGTTCCGGAAGTCGGGACAGGCCTAGTGTGCTCATGCCACCCCGGGGCCTCCCAGGGTCGACTGCAGGGGCGGGAATCTGTGGGGTCCCCTGTGTTTGGGACCCAGGGTCCCCTCATTCCTCCCTCAGGGGCCTCACCTTGACTGCACGCACGACCTGGGAATCTTCCCTCTGCGCACCTGAGGCCCCGCCCCTTTTACCAGGTCCCCAGGCTCTCCGAGTTCCGGAAGTCGGGACAGGCCTAGTGTGCTCATGCCACCCCGGGGCCTCCCAGGGTCGACTGCAGGGGCGGGAATCTGTGGGGTCCCCTGTGTTTGGGACCCAGGGTCCCCTCATTCCTCCCTCAGGGGCCTCACCTTGACTGCACGCACGACCTGGGAATCTTCCCTCTGCGCACCTGAGGCCCCGCCCCTTTTACCAGGTCCCCAGGCTCTCCGAGTTCCGGAAGTCGGGACAGGCCTAGTGTGCTCATGCCACCCCGGGGCCTCCCAGGGTCGACTGCAGGGGCGGGAATCTGTGGGGTCCCCTGTGTTTGGGACCCAGGGTCCCCTCATTCCTCCCTCAGGGGCCTCACCTTGACTGCACGCACGACCTGGGAATCTTCCCTCTGCGCACCTGAGGCCCCGCCCCTTTTACCAGGTCCCCAGGCTCTCCGAGTTCCGGAAGTCGGGACAGGCCTAGTGTGCTCCTCCCCAGCCTCTCTAAGACCCCGCCCCTTACACCCCCTCCCCAGCCTGCCTGAGACCCCGCCCCTTATACCGGACCCTAGCCTCTTTGAGACCCCGTCCCTTATACCCTTCCCTGCCTTCAGCCCTGCGAGGCCCTGAGGCTGGATGAGCACTTGGCAGCGAGTCCTGACTTACGTATCCAGGTCTCAGAGAGGCTTAAGAACAGGTAAAAGCGGCCTGTCTCAGGTGTGCTATGGCCAGAATCCAAGGTCCTGCATGGAGTCAAGGTGAGGGCCCCGAGGTAGGACTGAGGGGACCCTGAGGGAAGACAAAAGGGACCCACCAGATCCCCGCCCTTACAGGTGGCCCTGGGAGGCCCCGAGGCGGGATGAGCACAGTAGGCCTGTCCTGACGTCCTGACGTCCGGGTCTCTGAGAGACTGGAGACCTGGTAGAAGGAGCAGGGACTCACCCTGGCAGACGGGACAATCCCAGGTCCTGCCCAGAGTCCAGCCTGCACGCGAGGAAGGAAGGATTGAGGACGTTAGACCCCAACACAGGGAGGGATCCTTTGCCCTTCCGCGGGGGTCTTGGAGGCGCCAGGGCACGGTCAGCAGATGAGGGGTTTCCTGACCTCTGGCTCAGGGTCCTCGGGAGGTCAGGTGTCTGGGGTGAGGGGTGAGGCTTCAGGTCCGCAGAGGGTGGGCTCCCAGGACCCCGAGGGAGGAGTGAGCAGACCCCCCAGCCCTGGTACAGGGGCCAGAACAGAAACCTGCCCCTGTGGTCAGTGCTGGGAGGCCAGGCAGGATGAGAGGAGGAGGTGAGGACCCAGCATGTCCCCATCCTCGGACCCTCGGGAGGCCCTGGGCAGGTGCGGCCACATGTGGGGCCCCCTCACTGCTTTCTGTTCAGACTCAGGGTCCTGTTCTGAGTTTCCCCTCAGGCCCACAAAGGGGAGGGTCCAGGCCCTTAAGGGGAACGGTGAGCACGACGAGCGAGCCCCGAGGGCACCACCCACCCCAGAACCCAGAAGTTGGGGTGTCTCACAGAGTCCGGCCTACCCCTTCTGCCAGCACCGAGGCCCAGGGCCGTGTCGCAGTCTGCACCCGAGGTGCCCCCTCCATTCCTCTTACAGGGGCTCCAGGAACCAGGCGGTGAAGGCCCAGGTCTGAGGCACGTGTCCTCAGGGCACAGAGCAGAGGAGGCCCAGGCAGTGCCAGGAGTCAAGGGGAGGTGCGTGCCCTGAGCGTGTACCCAGGGGCTCCCCCTCCCAGAACAGAGGGGCCCCCACAACACCCAAATCACCCCACCGCCCTGTCAGCCCCAGAACCTGGGGCCGCTCACACCCCCTCTCTCCCCCAGGCCCGTGGTCCCTACCTCCTGTCACCCCTGCCCAGACTCCCGTCGGCGGCCCGAGCCCAGTCTTCAGGGCCCTGGTCGAGATGAGTGAGTTCCCCCAGCCTGAGGCAGACCTTCAGGGCCCAGGCCCGGCCCAGGGCCCGGTGGAGGCGCAGCTGTTCGGGGCTGCGGGGGAGGAGTTTCCAAGTAGTGAGGGCCCCTGTGAGTGGGGGGAACATGGCGGAGAGGCTGAATATGGTCCTCCGTGACCATCAGGACCACTTCCCCGTGGTCTTCAGCCGAGCCTGCAAGCGCTTGCAGCTGGTGTTTGGCGTGGAGGTGAAGGAGGTGGACCCCCGCGAGCGCACCTACGTCCTGGTCCCCACCCTGGGCCTCACCTGCGATGCAGTGCTGAGCGATGGGCAGAGCATGCCCAAGGCCGGGCTGCTCGTGCTACTCCTGGGCCTGATCGCCCTGTCCGGGGACCGCTCCCCTGAGGAGGAGGTCTGGGGAGCGCTCGGCAAGATGGGGGTGTGTGCCGGGAGGGAGCACTGCATCTATGGGGAGCCCAGGGAGCTGCTCACCAAAGTGTGGGTGCAGGAGGGCTACCTGGAGCACCGGCAGGTCCCCCACAGCGACCCCGCCCGCTACGAGCTCCTGTGGGGTCCCCGGGCCCACCTGGAGACCAGCAAGTGGCAGGTCCTGGAGCATCTGCTCTGGATCAATAGCTTGGATCCCAGGCCCTTCCCATCCCTGTGTGCAGAGGCTGTGAGCGATGAGGAAGAGGGGGCCTGAGCCAGAGCAGCAGCCAGGCTCCTTCCAGGCCCCAATTCACTGGTAGGTAGGGAGGTTGGTCCTTCACCCTGAGTTTGAAGAGAGAGCGGTCGAGTTTCCAAGTAGTGAGGGCCCTGCGAGTTGGGGGGAACATGGTGTGTAGCATCATTGGGTTCCAGTTGTGTCTGATGACATGGAATATCATCTGTGTTTTCTTTAGGAATTGGTCAAATGTTATTCCTTTCCATGTAAGACTAAACAAGCTTCCGTGTCTAACTTTGTGAATGACATTGATTAGAATGTGTTTATAATTACCCAGTTTAAGAACAAGAGTTTTGCTGTTTTGTAAAAGAGACTGGGAAATCCCCCATTTCATTTTTGTGACCCTGAAGCAGATAACAGGGAATTGGAATCACAGTTGCTCTGGAAATGTGAAAGTACTTAGCAGTAATATAGATGGGGAAGAATTAGAAAAATAAAAGTAATCGTAGTGAGTTTTTGCTTCTTATCCTTCTTGTCTGTCATTCTGTAAAACTAAGCTATCTCTGTTTAGTTGGATTTGCATGGTGATTTATGAAAGTATGAAAAAATTGATTTGAGTAAGTAAGCCCCCTGCCCTCCGGCTTGTTTATTCGGCAGACCTCCAAGGAGCCTCTGCTCTCCGGAAGGCCCTGTGTTAGTAGCGGGAACGCTAGGAAAGGCAGGACACACGCACACGTAGAGTGATGGTCTAGGAGCCGCAGTCACATGAGGAAGGTGGTGAGACGTCCCCTAAAAGTCCCACAGAACAAGTCACCGTGGGACGAGGCGGTGGGGCTCCAGGAGCGAGCCCTGGAGTGTACGTGCCCCGAGCCAGGGCAGTTTGGGCCTTTGGGAAGTGGGGCTTCCTTCTGTGGGAGGTGATGGCGATGAAGCTGGCTGGTGGCGGCCATGAGACATGCAGACGGTGTGACTCGGGTTTGGGGGGAAAGTCTGAAATGCGACATTGCTGTGAGGTGTCCTTCTGGATCACGGATAAACCCGAGAGAAATCTCATACTCGGGCAGGAAGGAAGGGGTCCTGGCTCCTGTCGCTTTGCTGCTGACCACAGTGAAGAAGTAGGTGTCATATATGCAACATCTGGAGACATGCGGTCACACTCCCTTGACGTGATGCCCAGAAGTCCGTGGACAGGCCCTCTTTTCCCTGTTCGGGGGGGGAACCAGACCCCAAGGTGTTAACGGGCTTTAATCATTATCGTGACTGTAATTTGGCAATTGTACTCAAGGACTCCATGTCTGGTGGGGCTGAAATGAAGCAAAGGAACGGTCTGGATGGGGGAGCATCTGGGAGGGGTGCAGAGGCTTGTTCCTTGATTCTATTTCCTGGAGCTTCGTGTTGTATCCCGCGGGGAACACTCCTCCGCGCCCGGATTTAACACAGCCTCTAACTGGGAAAATTTACTTAGTTTTATTTATGAAACGTCTCGTTTGGCTGATTAGCTTTTCCACGTCCTATTGAGCTGCATATTCTCTGACATGACCGGGACAAGAAACCGCCCAACCAAATGCCAGAGGAGAGAGGGGAAGGGTCTGAGGCCCAACAATATGAGAGAGAGCTGCCACTCATCCACGGTCCAACAGACGCCAGGCCCTGTGAGCTGCTTTACGCGGCTCACACGCATCCCTGCAGCCCAAGACAGGGCTCATCACACCCACTCGCTTCACAGGTGAGGAACCTGGAGCCACGGGGCTTGGCAGTCTTCCCAGGATCACGTGCTGGTAAGTGACGGGGTGGGGACCAGAGCCCTGGTCTGAATTCCTCTCGAGCCCACGCTGTTCCCACCCACCCCAGCCCCGGGCCGACCTTCTGACTGGCGATTCATTGCCCTTCTCAGCGCTACACGGTGTCTTTCAGGTGACAAAAAGCAGGCCCAAGGAAGGAAGGTGCCAAGGCGAAGCAGAGACGGCGCGGGGCTTGTCTGTGGTTTGCTGAGATCTGACACTGCCCGGTGCCGGCATTTCTGTCCAGTCCCGGCACCTTCCCGCGTGACGGCGCCCGGTTCCTGCTCCTGCCCTGGGGCCCTCCTGTCCAACGGGACCCCGGCCTGCTGAGCTGCTCATGGCTGAGCCACGGGGAGGGAGGGACTGAGACTGCCTGGGACTGACTGTAAGGCCCCAGTGCCTACTGGGATAAGGCCCCTCCAGGAGCCGTCTCAGATACTGGAGGGAAGTCAACGCCGGCAGACACCCCGAGACCCTGGCGGCAGCGAGGGAGGGGAGCGGCTGGGGGGGGGCTCTGGGCCTGGGGCATCAGGGCGCGGAAGCCCAGGGCAGGGGCCGGAGGGCGAGGCTGGGAAAGGCAGGCCTTGGACGTCACCAGGGCTAGTGCCTGCCCAGCTGAAGGGTCCCGAGACCCGGCTGAGAAAGACCCCACGGTGCCCCACAAACCCACGGCCGGGGCCCGGCTGGCACCTGGGAGGGAGCGGGACCAGGAAGGAGGCAGCTCCTGCGGGACCCAGGGGGCGAGGGAGGGCCCGAGGAGGGGGGCAGCAGGCAAGGCCGCACAGGCAGGCTCGCCAAGGAGGCCCCAGCCTTCGGGCCCCTTCTGAGGAGCCACCGACGGCCTCCACCGAAATTCGCAGCCTCCGAGCTCATGTCCCTACAGGAGGAACCGACCGGAAAGAATGCTTTGTGAGCCAGTTTAGAAGCACAAAGACCAGGGAGCAGGCCCTAATGCAGGCCTGGGAGCTCCATCCAGGGTGCCAGTCGTCAGGCTGAAAGGCACCTCGGGAGATCCTCTTCCACACCCTCTTAGCTCTCCCCTTTCAGAAATAGGGCGGTGGCGCTCACAGAGGGCAGGTGACCCTGCTTAGTGGCAGAGCTGGGACAGGGACCTAGGATCCTCGCAGACGGGCCTTTCCAAGGTGCCACTCTGTCCCCTACACAGTGACTATGAAGGACAAAGTCGCCCACAACGGCCAGAGAACGCGCATCACCAAACCCACCATCCCATCCTCCCACCTGCGGTGAAGACGGACGACTCTCACTCGGGTTTCGGCGCGTCCGACACCCAGACCCTCATCTATTTCCAAATGCACGTGGACGGGGGCTTCCTCCGGTCACGGCTAGGTCGGCAAGTAGGAAATTTCCTTGGGAGTGAGTCCGTGTCACGCAGGCCCGTTCAAAAGTGTCTAAGCTGAAAGCAAACAAAATCATCCTACGTATCCTCAAGGTAACAGCGCGACAGGGCCCCGGGGGTGGAGGTGGAGGGGGGGCAGGGGCGGGCGTGGGGAAGGAGAGCAGGGCTGGCCTGGGAGCGCACCAGTGAAATGCTTGCTTTCAACGGGACAGGCTACACGCTGAAGGCCCGAATCAAGTCCTTCAAAGGGCAAGTAGCCACGGAGACCCAACGTGGACGTGGGAGGCCAGGGTCGGGGGAGCAGCAGCCAAACCCCCCCACCGCGGAAAGGAAACAGGGCTTTCGAAGCAGCCTCCAGGGAGGCCGAGTCCGACGGTCTGGGAAGGCGATGGGAAAAGGACACACGCAGCTGTTCCAAAAGTGAGCGCTCTTGGGCCGTGAGAAGGGCTTCTACGGGAAGAAGTGGACGCCGAAGACAGTCCCTCTGTGATCCGCACAGGGATGCGGTCTGGGGGCAGGCAGAGCTCCAAAGGAGGCTCGATGCCCAGCGGAGGGCACGCGGCTATGCCCTCCCACGCAGCATCGTGGGCAGGGCTGTGTCTGAGGTGCTTGGGGAACACTCGAGTTGCATGTGAGGTCGCGCACAGCCCGACTCTGGGGACAGCTTGACCTGCGAGGCAGGAAGTCAGGACTCTTTGTTTGGGCCCATCTGAGCGGGACCGACCAGCTGGCAGGAACAGCTGCACGCGACCAGAGCCGGAAGGGGGATGAGGGGGTGGGCACCGACTCACGCTGGGCCAACCAGCCCGCTAGGGACCCCCATCTTCTGGGAGGGACAGTCGCCAGGGGCCCGCGTGATCCCTGTGGTCTCAGTGGCAGCCAAGCTACGCCTCGCCAGGGCCTGGCCCTTGAGCAAACCGGAAGCCAGCCTCAAGGGATGGGAGTGGAGACAGGATCACGTTTCTCAACCGATCCGGGGCCTGGCCCCTTGAGACAAGGTGCCTGGTGGCGGACGGGAGTCTTTCCCGGGAACTTGAACCATACTTTTTGAGACTTTTAGAAAAAAAGACAGACGCCCGCCGGGGACCCCGTCCCCATCGCCTCCCCCACACTTGGCCAGGGCTCCCTCTCCAGACCACCTTTGTGACATCACGTGACCAATAAAGAAGACTGCTACTTAAGTGGCTGGTTGCCCCACTACCGAGATTCTAGAATCTTGTGGACAGCATTTACTGGGCATCCCCGCTCTGGTCCAAGGCATTTCTGCCTTGAGAGTTCAGTGATACGGTCTCGGGTGGAGAATGCTCCCAATCTAGACTGGCTCCGAGCTCTTTACAGCCACACTGCGCCCATCGGCTGGCACAGAGCCAGCAATGTGGGTCCCCTCTCGTGCATCCCCGGATCCAAACGTGGATTCAAGGGAGAGTTCGGAGAAGCAGGGTGACCAAGCCGAGAGCCCAGATCCTGGCTCCCAAGACAACCCGCCACCACAGGGCCCAAACAACAGCGTGGCCAACAAGAGTATCCTTGAGCTCTCCTTCCCAAGAAAGCTCTGGAGGATGGTGGAGGATCCCGCCTTCACCTCTGTGCGCTGGAATGACGAGGGAGACATGGTGATCATCGAGGCAGACCTCTTCCAGACGGAGGTTCTTCACCGCAGAGGCGCAGACAAGATTTTCAAAACAGACAGCTTGAAGTCTTTCATCCGCCAACTGAACCTGTACGGATTCAGCAAAATATGCCTGACCAGCCGCTCTCCAGGGGAGAAGAGGCTGATGGTAAAGTAGAAAGCCCTTCCGTTGCCCATGTTCTCTTGTTATTCGAACACCTTGCGGGGAGGCCAGATGGGCCACGTGCTGAACGGGTTTCATTTGCGAGAATAACTTTCCTCACGTGAGAAGGTAGTTAAGGAAAGATGAGAAAGTAGAGCCTGTGGTATTCCGCCGCAGCCCCTTAGAGAGAACCTGCAGGTGTGCCTACAGACCCTCTCGAGAGGCCACGAGATGTCAGGTAGCGACAGTAACACCTCGACCGAGGCTCGCCTCGGGGAGCTCTAGGGAGCGCACACTCTAGGGCGGAATAACCTGCCAGGAACTTAAAGAGACCTTTTCCCCATAGTCAGATAAGACCATTATGATGGACGGGGGGTGGCGGGGCGGTGGGGAGGAATGGGTATTTTCTCCCAGGATGGCTAAAGTGATTCGTTTCATTTCAGATCTACCGCAACTCCAACTTCCAGAGAGACAAGCCTCTGCTCATCGAGAACATTCAGAGAAAAGTCAACCCGGGGGCAACTGCTCAGCCCGGGACCAGCGCAACAGCCCCAAAGAGAGAGAAGCCAGAGGCTGCTACCAGATGCTCCCCGCAAATCCATGACGACGATTCCAGCCCCCAGAAGGAAGCCCCGAGGGCTCAGGGGCCCAGCGGTTCCCGGTCTTCCCTGTTCTCTGGCGCGTGCTCTACGAGCGGTGGAGCGGGACGGGCCAGGGAAAACCATCCCGCCGGTGAGCAGGGCGGCCCGAGCGGGGAGGGCACTCCCCGGAATGTCACTGCTGGGCCCCCGGCTACCGCCGGAAGGGACGGCGCCAGGGAAGTGCCCGCCAGCCCCACGGTTTACTCAGCTTATGACCTGGGAGGTGTGTCTGTACTACAGGTGTTTCTACCTCCTGCCGGCGGCCCGTTTAGTCGTGTCCACAAACAGGGTCCCTGAGGTGGGTGAGGAGCAGGAGGGCTCCTCGGATTGCACGCGTGTTGTCTGTGAACCGTGCAAGTACAACTGCGATCCCTGAGCGCGCAGGCCCCTGGGGACACACAAAAAGCCCCATCTCATAACCAAGAATTTATCTTTACCTCTAAAAAAGAAAAGCCAAAGTCCACGGGAGTAAATAAAGAATCGAACGAGAATTGCGAGTCTTGCGTCCTTTCTAACTGTCTGTCCGTCCGTACCATTCACACATCTCAGTGGACGGGCCCGACGAGGCTGGAAACCCACACCCCCGGCAGGCTTTGGTCCCCGCCGTCCCCTTTCATCTGAAGCAGCAGCGTGTCCCACGCCCAGCCGCGGACGTGGCTATAGGGAGCGCTGAGTCCAGCCCCGGACAGGCTGGTCCCTGGGCCTGGCCTGCTAGTCAGGAGGCAGCACAGCCTGGCTCCCGACCTCAGGGGTGTCACCTTCCCTTAGTCACGCATCCTGAAGCAGAAGGGGCTTCCTCCCGGGTCCCCCGATGATGCCAGAAGTTTCTGACCCGCAGCTGAGCGTGTGGCCAGCCCACCGTCCAGGGGCCTCCGCGAGACGCCCGCCGGAAAGGAGGCCCGTCCCACCCACCAAGGCAGCCGTGCACACTGCCGTCTGCCTCAGAAGAGGCGGGCCCTTCCAGCCGACGCCTGGGGGAAAGCCCAGCACCTTCAGAGGTGACAGCCCCTGGAAAGCTTGCTGGCAGATGGCCCCAAACCCCACCGAGAAGCAAGAGACTTCCACAAAGTGAGCGCCAGCCCTTCTCACTTTGCCGTCAGAGCTGTATTCAGGAGGCTGTCTTCGGACGTGAAGTGGCCGGGCAGCACGTCTAACGCACATACACGCTTCGTGAGCCGAGGGACGCTTTCCAACAGGGCCAGGGTCACCTGTAAGGACGGACCGCGCCCTGTTTCCGGGCCTGCGGTCCTCTCCCGCGTGCACGAGGCCCGCCCCCGGCCTTTTCCCCCCGTCGTTCGTGCCCCAGACGCGGTCCACACGTCTGGGAGTTCTGACCAGGACAAAGGGGGGAAAACGCTAACCGGTCCCCTCAGAACACATTTCTCTCAACCACCCAGAGTCAGCAGGGCCAAGACGAGTGACACTGCCACCTTTTCCTAAAGGTCAAAGTCCTCGCGACTCTGTCGCTGAGCCCAGAGCGGCATCGCACGAGGAGAGTCCCAGCCCCGGGCCCTGCACCAGGTGGGCACGTCCGCTTCCGCAAACGGCACGGAGCGGGCAGCGCTCCCCGGGGCAGGGCCGATCGAGACCGAACCAGACGTGCACGTCCAGGGCGTGAAGGCGAGTGGACGGCGGCACGATGAGCTGGTCTCTCGGTCACCTTCCTCTCGAGAGCCCAGTCTGCTCAGGCCTCCTGCCCAGAGGGGATCAGGTGTTCGGGGATGTCCACCTGGAAGACGTCCTTCCCGCCTCTCCCGGGGACAGGCTGCAGCAGCCAGCGGGGGTTGGCAAGCGTGGTCAGGTACTTCTGCCGCAGGTTGGGCAGCAGGGCTTGATTCTCCAGCTCCGCGACCTCGTTGGGACCTAAGTTTTCTGGGCACAGCAAAGTGTCCCCAATGTCGACCAGCCCTGTGCACAAAGACAGAAGCACACAGATGGAGAACAAGGCGATTCAAAGTCACGACCGCTAGAGACTGAGACCACGTCATCGAGGGGACCCGGGGTGAACTGGGTCCCTCTGGCTGAGCATTTCCCACCTGCCACCCTCGGTTCAGGGAATTCGGGGCGAGGCCGAGGGAGGGAGGGAGGGAGAGCCATGAAAAGGAGAGGCCTGGTCCTCCACGACCCCACCAGGGCCCCGGGCAGCCCCCCCAGCCCGACCGCTGCAGGCGGCAGGTACAGGTCGGGAGGGCCCCACCCCCCCCCCCCCGGCCGC
>NC_041234.1:119942104-120012723 GCF_002837175.3 Physeter macrocephalus
GCCGCACCCCATGCTCTGCGGATCCCCCATCTCACCCCAGGGCGGCCGAGTGCAAGCCCCTGGCAACCCACCTCGGCTCGGCCCTGGGGACGCCCTGGCTCTCACATCGCCCTGCCAGCTGCCTCTTCCCCGCGCCTCGGGAGCCACCCTCCTCCCACCCCTTCCTGCACCACCGCTGCCACCCCGGCCCGGCGCCCCAGAAGGGATACGCGACGGCAGGAACTACTGGCCCTGGTGCGCGCTCCGTCTCCACGCCAGGACCTGGGACGGGCGCCATCCAGGGATCATAGAACTCGATCCTCACGCAACCCGGGAGGTTACCGTCACCCCGCTCTGCAGCTGAGGAGGCGCCGGAGGACAGAGAGACGGCGCGCGGTTCTAGGAGACCTGACTCCACGCACCCGCGTCCTCACACTCAGTGAGTGTGAGAGGAGAGTCTGAACTGGGACACTGCTGTGAGGTGTCCTTTTGGATCATGGATAAACCTGAGAGAAATCGCATCTTGGGGCAGGAAGGAATGTGTCCCGGCTCTTGTCTCATTGCAGCTGACCACAGTGAAGAAGTAGTTGTTTTATGCCCACCACCTGCGAGGATTTCTGGAGAGGTGTGGTCACCCTCCTTGGGACTGATGCCCAGAAGTCCATGGACAGGCACTCTTTTGCCTGGTCTGTGAGGACCAGAGCCCATGGCATTAAAATGACATTATTATTAGGTAATCTTGAGAGTATTTTGGACAACTCTAAGCAGTGTATAGATTTTTAGTGGAGGTGGAATGAATGAAAATCATGGTTTGGATGGAAGAGGAGCTGGGAGGGAGGGAAGGAGTTGGTTCTTGACATAAATTCTAGGAGCTTTGGGTTGCATCCTGCTGGGGAAGTCTCCTCCACACCCGAATTAAATAGTAGATCCTCTAGGAAGGAGATTGTGCCGAGTTTTACCCACAAAGCAAAGTTTCCGGCTGAATTAGCACTCCCTGTCCTATTGTGTTGCATGCTGTCTGAGATATCCTAGACAACAGCAACAACAAAATTCCCAGAGCCGAGAGTTGTGGGATCTGAGGTCCAAATAACTATACAAATGACTGCTAATCATAAAGATTAGACCAGGCCCTGTGAGACCCTACAAGACAGGGCTCATCACACCCACTCGCTTCACAGGTGAAGAACCTGGGGCCACGGGGCTTGGCAGTCTTCCCAGGATCACGTGCTGGTAAGTGACGGGGTGGGGACCAGAGCCCTGGTCTGAATTCCTCTCGAGCCCACGCTGTTCCCACCCACCCCAGCCCCCGGCCGACCTTCTGACTGGCGATTCACTGCTCTTCTCAGTGCTACACGGTGTCTTTCAGGTGACAAAAAGCAGGCCCAAAAAAGGAAGGCGACAAGGCGAATCAAAGGTGACGTTCGTGCTGCCTGTGAGCTTTATTAACCTGGGGTCCTCCTGCCCGAGTCCCAGGGTCTTTGAGAGATGAGGCTCCGGCATCTCTGTTCAGTCCCAGCACCTTCCCCTGTGACAGCACCCTGCCCCTCCTCTTCCCCCATGTGCCCTCCTGTCCAACTCTGGGACCTGACCTGCTGACCAGCTCATCACTGCTGCCCCTTCTGAAGGCTGCGCCCTGCTCCCAATACAACTGCCCAGAATCGCCTGCCCTCCCCTAACAGTATTCCTCCTCCTTGCAGAAGCCCCCCTGACTGTTCGTCCCTCACCATGGAGCCCCTCTGATGGCAAAAACCCCTTCGAATTTGCACAGTGACTTTTCGATGTTTGATCATATCCCACTGGACATCTTCAATATGCTCTCAATATGTCTTCCAAATGAACTGGTGAGTAGAGTGTGATTTGGCCCATAATCTAACAGTTCTTGGGATATAACCCTGAAGCTAGACAGAGAATTTTTGAAAATACCTGATATTTACAGTAAGATTTTAATGGCCTATTTTCTTTGAAACTGGCCACTGAACACAGAAACGGATGAATCCGCTTACCTAGGTGATTAAAACCCAAAGCCTCCTGTATTAGTCTGCTCAGGCTGCCATAACAGAATACTATAGACTGTGCGAAGCTGAAGCCACGGGCATTTACTTCTCACAGTTCTGGTGCCTGGGAAGCCAGAGATCAAGATGCCAGCGTGGTTGGTACCTTGTGTGAGCTCTCTACCTGGCTTGTGGACGGCCACCTTCTCACTACGTCCTCACATGGCAGGGGGATAGAGAGAAGAAGCAAGGTCTGTGGTGTCGCTTTGTATAGGGGCACTGATCTTATACCGAGGGTCCCACACTCATGACCTCATCTAGACCTCATTACTTCCCAAAGGCTCCATCTCCAAATACATCACATCGGGGGTTAGGCCCCAACATATGACTGTTGGGGGACACTGTTGGGTCCACAGCATCTCCCTCATAAATGCTAGATGAGGAAAGACCATGAAACAAACAGCTACTAAGGCTGAATTTCTAAAACTTTAGAATACTCCTAGGAGGTGAACAATGCTTCCTCAGTGGACATGCTACCTTCGATTTTAAAAAGAGAAAGTAATTAACCATCGTCCCACTGTCTCTTGTCTGGTACAAGCAGGAAAGTCCTGGCTTTCAGTGCCTAATGGCACCTGTGCAGGGGCTCAGGCAAGTTCCGTCACGTGGGGGGTGAGCAGAGACTCAGACGGATAGGCTTGTGAGCTTGCATCAGATGGAAGGAGAACATCCTCGGTTTAATGAAATTACAGAGGTTTCTGCAAAAAGTCCTGTAAAGGGCCACTGAATGAACAAAGTGAATTCTCTCTGCTGAGATCTACAGAATCGTTTGACAATTAGTTGTGACCCTGTATTTGAAAGCATCTGTCACATAGTAGATGCTTGAAAATTTCAGAGAATTTCAAGGCAAATATGACCTCAGAAACTCCTCCAAGCAATGAAGACGGTTGTCGTCATAGCAAATCAACATAGTTGGTTTTTGTTGAGCCTCTACTTTGTAATGGTGCATGGGAGAGGCTCCAATGCCCGTCCACATCTTGTCTTGCTCTCCTTCCTGCGCACAGGGGACACACTATGCTGCCAGTCCACTTGCAGTTAGGAAGGGTCATGTGACGACCGTTGGCCACTGAGATACTAGCAGAAGCATTGTCTGTCACATGCAGGCACTTGAGAACCAGGATGCCACTTTTCTGCCCTCTCCCTCGATTTTTTTCACCAGCAAACATGGTGACCCCGTGGTGAGGTGCTGAAACCACAAGGTGGAAGCAGCCTGGATCCCTGGGTCCCTAGAGCTGAGGGCCCCTGCCAAACCACACAAGAATTTGCCTGCACAAAAACACACTGTTCTTGTGTTAGCCTTTCAAATGTCAGGGTTTGCCTGTGGCATCAGGTTGCAGTAACTTTAACGGACACAGCCACTATTTCTGTTGTTGGGTTTATATAAATATTTTAATTAGAAAGGTAGTAGTGTATATGTTCCCACTGCAAGAATGTCTAAAACTACAGAAAAATCACAGTATCCCCTTTACAAAATTTTTCCACAACTCAGCCTCCTGCTCAGAGGTCACCGCAACTAACAACCTAGAGTGCATTGCTTTAAAGTGGCCTATGGGCGTTTTCATAGATCTGTATACTATAAAAATATGTCGGTTTTATTTGACATGCGTATATAATGTCGTACATCTTGAGCTGCCACTAGCCTTTGCCACTGAATAAAAAGGATGCGGGGTCTTCCCCTGACAGCACATACAGCGCTATGTCACTTTTGAAACTACCCCCTGAAATGCTAAAGTGTGCATGTTCCATAATCAAACAGTTTCTTCCTGATAGATGCGTAAGTTGTTTTCCCTTTCTTATATGATTAATAAAATGAAACCAACACCTCTGAATTCTTGGGTAAACGTGGGTGTCTTCTGGTAAGGTATACATACTAACATAAAGATTGGGTTAATGTGAAAAGGGTGTGACTAGTTTAATATTTTATAAATATTTCTGAAATTTTATTCCAAAGGTACTATACCAATTCACATTCTTATAAGCATCACGAATGATTAAGATTGTAAGATATCAGCAGGCGTTTCCCCTTTACTTTGGGAAGGAACGATTTGGTCAGAATGACTGGGGACCAGACAGGACACCCTCTGCCAGGGAGGGACACTGAGAGCATCCTGGGTCCACGAGAGACACCACGTGCAAAGCCAAGTCCGGAGAGCTCCAGGCAGGCTGACAGCCAGGGCCCTGAATCCGGAGTTCAGGGTAGGGGGAAAAGGACCCCGAAGGAGAGAAGTTGGGGAGGTCTATTGGATGAATGGACCAGAGGCACGCCAAACAGCCCACCCTAACCTTAGAGTCCCCTTACCTCTGTCAGGAAGAGTACACCTGACTCCCTGCGTCATTCAGCAGAGCTTCATCTCCTGACTATGCTAGTGGTCCTTGAACCCTTGCCAGTGTTTCAGGGCTGGGCTGGGAGCTGTCGTGATGCCTGCTGGAGGCTGGGGACTTTCCCCCTGGGTGCAGGGCAATCCTCCATAGAGGCTGGGGCCATGTGAGTGAGTGGGGTGGGTCACTAGGGACAGACAGCTGAGATAGGCCAGGAATACCCATGAGCTGTGGAAGGGAGTGTGCAGCTGCAAGGAGGGTGAAATTGGAAGGGGAAAGCCATGGGATTAATCTCTTCAGCCTCTGCAGCTAAAGGGCTGGGTGTGGACATGCTTTGAAAAACTGTCCAGATGGTGTCCCTTTCTCACACTGCTTCCTGGGGTTTCTGAGTTCTTGGAACACCAGAGGCAAGTGTCCTGTGCTATGATGGCTGGCCTAGGTTGCCACTAGACACTGTCTGAGATAAAAGATTGGCCCAAGCTGCAGACATTTGCAGGGTGAATGGAAAACCCTTGGAGATGGCACCCTTCCTTATTAAACTGATGGAGATGTGTGGGGCCTGATGCAGGAAGTATCATGGACCAATCAGTTGAGAGCATACCCGCCTCCAACATGGTGCTTGGACCTGGAGAAGACAAACCCATAATGACACCCTCGGTAAGTTCCCCATGGGAATTATGAGTTAGGTGAGCAGTTGTAGCACTTGATGTTTCTTCCATGTAGGCAGAAGGCCCAGGCAGGAGAGGAGGCAGCCTCCACATTTTGAATCAGCGAATGAGACCCTCCAGTAATTCGATTCATTCATTCATTCGTTCATTCATTCATCCATCAAATATCAGTGAACACATGCTGAGAAAGAATACCAAGTCAACCAAAAAAAAAAAAAAAAGAACATGATAAAGCGCTTAATTCAGTCTGGGTGGGAGGATGGTGAGGTATAGACAGATGTGAGAGAGTTTTAGGAAGTTACGAACCATGACATGGTGAGGAGAGTATAAAATGACCTTGAATTCTGAGGTTTCTGACTAGGCAGAAACTGTTCATCTCAGCTGAGACTGAGGAAGAGCTGGTGGTGAGTGGATGAGGAAAGGTGTGAAGGATGTGGTCGGTATGGACCATGCAGACCTTGAGCTTCTGCCAGCTGACCATGTGGGGCTGTCCAGTGGACGGTAGGAAACAGGTCTACCACGAGAGGAGCCTGGGCTTGACATTAGGTTAGGCTGCATCAATAGGGGTCATTGGAGACCATAGGTTTAGGTTAAAAAGAGTGTTGCTTACATGAAAAGATGCGCTCCACATCACTAATTAGTAGAGAAATGCAACTCAAACCCACAGTGAGGTATCACCTCACACTGATGGGAACGGCCATCATTAAAAAGTCTACAAAGAATAAATGCTGGAGAGGGTGTGGACAAAAAGGAACCCTCTTACACTGTTGGTGGGAATGTAAATTGGTACAGCCACTGTGGAAAACAGTATGGAGGTTCTTTTGAAAACTAAAAATAGAGCTATCATATGATCCAGCAACCCCACTCCTGGGCATATATCTGGAGAAAATCCTTATTCAAAAAGATACATGCACCCCAACGTGCGATACAGCAGTATTTACGATAGCCAGGACATGGAAGCAACCTAAATGTCCATCAACAGAGGACTGGATAAGGAAGATGTGGTGTATATACACAACGGAACACTACTCGGCCATAAAAAAAGAATGAAATAATGTCATTTGCAGCAACATGGACGGACCTTGAGATTATCATACTAAGTGAAGTAAGTCAGACAGAGAAAGACAAATACCATATGATGGCACTTATCTGTGGCATCTAAAATATGACACAAATGAACTTATCTGTGCAACAGAAACAGACTCACAGACATAGAGAACAGACCTGTGTTTGCCAAGGGGGAGGGGGGTGGGGGAGGGATGGATTGGGAGTTTGGGGGTAGCAGATTCCAACTATTACATATAGAATGGGTAAAAAGCAAGGCCCTACTGTGTAGCACAGGGAACTATATTCAATATCCTGTGATAAACCATAAAGGAAAAGAAAATTTTTTTTAAAGAGTGTTGCTTAGATAGTGGCCTATATGCTATAGGATGCCATCTCCTCTCCTGCAAACACAGTTGGAAACTAAAGTTGCCCAAAGATTAAATTTATGAAAGACTTTAATGGGAGAAAGTACTCAACCAGAAAATCCAATTATAGAAAGGTTTCCTGTATTTAAGTATATTTTTCTGCGTATTTGTGGCTCATGCATACAGCTCCAATAATGACCTTTCCTTCTTACATTTGCTATGTCAGGTCACTGTTAAGACTTTACTCTTGACAACCTTTGGGAAGACTGAGCTTACACTCTCTCTCTGCTTCCCCCAATATCCAGACCCTCATCTCCTCAAACCCAGTGTGAGTTTCAGGCAGTTGGCAGCTCTTTGGTAACAAAAGTTGTTGATGATAAACAGGTCAGAGACCTGGAGGCAACATTGGGCTCTGGTACCTGGAGGCTGGGCTTCCATGATACATCATTTATCTAGTGGATAGTGGTTGTCAAAGTTTTAGATGTGGAACCTCTTATTCCAACTGAAGCCTTCCGCAGAAATCCACTCCACAAACATGAGCAAGGCAGACCACTCCGGTGGAGGTGAGGAGTGTAATCCCAGAATCCTGCCTGCCCCCTTGAAGAAGTGGGCCCTGACACCCAGCCACAGAACTCCCAGGTCCTCCTGACCACAGCTGGGAAAGTTCTATGCTGGAAGACCCTTCTTCAGACATGGACCTTATGCTCCTGCACAGGCACCTATTTGTGTGGACTCCATTCTGCCCAATGCACTGACTCCTAATTTATCTGTCTGGGTTGCCAGCGCTGCCAGCAAATATCACCCTAACCTCTGCATTCTCAACATAAGTTATCATCCCGTTTCTTGTTTCCCAAACTCTTCATTGCCCACTGAGTCTATCTCTGGACTCTCTAATCAGCAACACTGATCTATGTGTCTACCCTTTAGCCAATACCACACCATCTCGATTACTATAGCCTTTTCTTAGAATCAGGTAGTGTGATTCTTCCAACTTTATTCTACTTTTTCATAATTGTTTTAGCTATTCTTGTTCTTTTGCCCTTCCATAAACTTCTTTTGGCTTTCTATAAACTTTTTGAATCGGCTTGTTTATACCTACAAAAAAAAAATCCTGCTGGAATTTTGATTGGCATTACTTTAAATATATAGATCAATTTACTGAAAATTGACATTGTCACTATGTTGAGTCTACCAGTCCGTGAACACAGTAGGTATCACTATTTATTTACTATTCACTTAGGTCTTGATTTCTTTCATTAGCATTTTGTAGTTTTCAGCATACAGATCCTGAAAACTTAGATTTATAGATTAGATTTTATAGATTAGATTTATACCTAAATATTGCAATTTTGGAACTATTGAAAATGGTAAGTTTTTTTCAAAGAGGAAATTCATATATTAATGGAGATAATTTGTGAGATTTCTTGTTACATATGAAATGAAACTTGCAGTGGATATCTCTGGACAAATAACTTTTTGACTGGCAGGAAAGTCTTCTAAAACTTTAAATTTTTATAAAAGAATCAGTTTGGTCACTCTAGAAGTAACCTATGCTCATCACAGAAATCAGAGTAAATAATAAAAGCACCCATAATCTCACCAGAAAGTGGTAGGTTTTTAATTTTTTCCATTTTTTTCCAAAATGGTTTCCAATTTTTTATTGTAGTTGTATATAAATACAGTTAATTCTGTGTGTTGATCTTGTATCCTTCAACCTTGCTGGATTTGTTGTGGTTGCCTTGGGATTTTCTCTGACTCCCTCCCAGGCTGCCAGATATGAGAAAGCCCACAGGGTGCCAAGACAGCAAATGAGCCCCGTGCCTTTCCGAGGCTGTACCCTCACTACCAGAGGTTCTTCCAGGTACCATGGTGCCAAGGGCTTCACCCTCTGAAGAGACCATGGGCTGCCCACTCAGCCTAAGCTCTTTGGCCGCCCAAAATAGAGGTTAGAGTCATGATATGATTTTTGCACCAGAGGGGAGACTAAAGACAGCTGTACCAGTACCTACTGTGTACTGGACTCTGACTGGTGCCCAAGAAGGCTGCTGGAGGTGGGAGGAGGCAGGATCAGGCCTACCCCTTGACAAAGGCAAGTTCTCTGTAGTATTCCACTCCCATGATTCTGGATTCACCACAGCCACAGCCTCCACTCTAGCCACCTTCCAGGTGAAACAGTGGAAAGAAAAAAACAAAGAGAAGAGAGAAGAGGAAGGAAGAGTAGACCTGATCTCTAGGCCAAATATAAGGACTGCAGAAATACACCAGCCAAATAGAAGCATTGAGGAAGGAAAGAAACGAGAAGTAATCCTTTGTGTGTAAGAGAGAGATCCTGGAGCTGATAGTCTCTGCTGTTATTTTATTTCAAATACAGAAATCTGATTTAGTGGTGTTCTGGGGTGTTATGAAAGGGAAGGTGAGGATCTCTGACAAGCAGAGAGACAGCAGGAAAGTCAGAACTGGACAGGCAGCCCAGATCTGGTTTTCTGAAGATGACACCTCCCCGAGTTGTGGAAAACACTATGTCGGGGCAATATTATCCTACAGAGCACCCACCCCTACCTAAGGCCCCATGTGTCTCCTTGGGACAATCTACACTGTGGCAAGACTTCGGGCATTAAGGAATGTTTCTCCACACCCTCTACCCACAGCACTTGGTCCTGAAGGCCTCTTCTCTCCCTCATTCCAACAGCTAGACATGAGTCACCTTCTAAATAATGAAAAACAAAGACTGTAAATACAAGACAGTCTAGTAAGGAGGAAAAAATATCGGGCCTTGGTCCAAGCAGCAGACAGAATGATTTAAATGCATGCTTCCCGCTTTGAATATAAAGACACTCAGCAGAACTGAGAAGAGGGGGAAAGGAGAAGATTAAGAAACCAAGAAGGCGCATAGCCTCAGACCTGTGTGGAATGGCAATTGCCCCAACCCTCTCCAACTCTTATTCTTAGGTGACAACCTTCCCCCCACCTCCTCCCAGATCTGCAATCCTAACTGCCTAGGGCTCATAAAGCAACCCCCAGAGGATGAATCTGACACTTTTCGAGGGATGATGGAGGTTGAAGGGAAAGTCTGGCCTGGATTACAGTAAACTGCAAAGAACCCATTGAAATTGCTTCCTGAGAAAATAGTAGACCCGTTTTTAAAAACAGGAAGGAAAGTGAGGGAAGAATGGATGAAGGGATAGAGGAAATGGAAAAGGGAGGGAAGAAAGGAGGGAGGGAAGGAAGATAATTTTTTTTAAATCTATGAAGCAAATAATTGAAAGGGCTGTTTTTGAGGACAGGGTGAGCAGAAAGGAGGAGGAAGTAGAAGGAAGTAAGAAGGTTAATGAAAAGTTGTCCAGTGGTAAGAGCCTTGGACAACGGGTTAGGAAATTCAAATTCTAGTCATTGCTCTGCCACTGACTTACTAAGTTGCAAGTGCCATCCCTTCTCTGGGTCTCAGTTTCTTCATCTGTGCAATGGGGATGTGTGGGGACTTAGAGCTGCCACCAAGGTCCCTGCCTGCTTAGTTTTCACAGGAGAAAGGCAGACCTCACAGGATTAGGCTGCCAGTAGGGATATATGTATCATTTAATTAAATTAGTAATGGATTCAGCAAATATAGGTGTCAGCTGTTTATGAAAAGTTTCTAATACTCCCAAACTTCCATCAACTTACATAAATCTCATCATATTGCTCCTATTATGCTGCAACTTGCTTTTTCAAAAAACAGCTTTATTGAGATACAATTCACATACCATGAAATTCACCCATTTAAAGTGTACGGTTCGGTAGTTTTTAGTATGTTCACAGGGTTATACAACCACCACCACAGTCAATTTTAGAATATTACCATCAACCCCAAAAGAAACCCTGTATTCATTAGTATTCATTCACCATTTCCTCCCAACCCCACACCCCAACCACAGACAATTACTAGTCTGCTTTCTGTTTCTACAAGTTTGCCTATTCTGGACCTTTCATATAAATGGAATCCTGTAATATGTGGCCCTTCGTGTCTGGCTTCTTTCACTTAGTAAAATGTTTTCAAGACGTTCATCCATGCTGTAGCCTGTATAATATTTTTATTTTTTATGGCCAAATAATATTCCATTGTATTGATATACTACACGGTGTTGAACTCATCTATTGATGAACATTTAGGTCGTTTCCAACTTTGAAGTATTGTAAACAGTGCTGCTCTAAACATTCACGTTCAAGTTTTTGTGTGAACATATGTTTTCATTTCTCTTGAGTATATTCCCAGGAGTGCAACTGCTGGGTCAAACAGTGACTCAATGTTTAACTTTTTTTAAAAAAAATCTTTATTGGAGTATAACTGCTTTACAGTGGTGTGTTAGTTTCTGCTTTACAACAAAGTGGATCAGTTATACATATACATACGTTCCCATATCTCTTCCCTCTTGCGCCTCCCTCCCTCCCACCCTCCCTATCCCACCCCTCTAGGTGGTCACAAAGCACCGAGCTGATCTCCCTGTGCTATGCGGCTGCTTCCCACCAGCTATCTATTTTACGTTTGGTAGTGGATATATGTCCATGCCACTCTCTCACTTCGTCCCAGCTTACCCTTCCCCCTCCCCATATCCTCAAGTCCATGCTCTAGTAGGTCTGTGTCTTTATTCCCGTCTTACCCCTAGGTTCTTCATGACATTTTGTTTTCTTAGATTCCATATATATGTGTTAGCATACTGCCAAACAGTTTTCCAAAGTGGCTGCACCATTTTACAATCCTACAGCAGTGTATGATGGTTCCAATTTCTCCACATCCTTACCAACACTTATTATTATCTGCCTTTTAGATTCTAGCCATCCTAATGGTTGTGAAGTGGTATCTCTGTGGTTTTGATTTGCATTTCCCTAATAACCAAAAATCTTGAGCTTCTTCTCGTGTAGTTATTGGCCATCCATATACCTTTTTTGAAGAAATGTGTATTTAAATATTTTGCCAGTTTTGAAATTGCAACATTTGTCCTTTTATTTTTGAATTGTAAGAATTCTTTATATACTCTGGATACCAGTGCCTTATAATGTATATAATCTACAAGTGTCATAATTTTTCAGGGTAAGATTTTTTTCCTCTACCCAAAGCAAATTTCCTTGTCATTCCATCTATCTGGCAGGCTTATTATTATTTATCCTTTTACTGATAGTGTAACAAGTTCCCAAACAGGGGATCTTCTATTAGACCTCCTATTAATCTCCCATTAGACTTCCACTTTAGGCAGGCTCTCAATTTCATCTCCTGCCCTGTGTACTTTATGTAGCCATCAAAATGGAACACGAAGCCTCCAAATTTTTCAGAAACCTCAAGGATAAAAGCTGACTTTGACACTCTCACCCCCCAGGAGTCCTGCTATCACTTCATTTATGGCTTCTGTGAATTCCATACTTGAATACCAAGGAGTGATGCATTTAAGAAGCTTTGACTTACTCAGTGTTTTAGTCGTTTTCATGAGGATGCTTATTCAGGGTCTTTTAAAATATGTTATAAGAAATGGAAGTCTGCATTTGCTTTCTTTTAAATTTTATTTTGAAATAATTGTAGATTCACGGAAGCTTAAAAGGTAGTACGGAAATGTTCTGTGTACCTTTCATCCAGTTTCACCCAAGGGTTACTATAATACCATATCAAAACCAGGAAACTGACATTGATTCAATGTATTAGTATAGTTCTGTCTATTTATCACAAGTGTAGATAATCAAGATACAGAGCTATTCCATCATCACAAAGTCTTCCCTTGTGCTACCCCTGGAAACCAATTGTCTCTTCTCCATCTGTATAACTTTATTATTTCAAGAAAACTATATACGTGGAATCATACAGTATGAGACCTTTGGAGACTGGATGTTTTCACTCTGAATAATGTCCGTTAAGCCATACAAATTACTGCATGTATCAAGAGTCTGCTCATTTTTATTGCTGAGTAGTAATCCATGGCATGCAAGAAGCAGTTTCTGTAATCATTCCTTTAGTAAAGGACATTTTGGTTGTTGGCAACTTTTTTACTATTACAAATAAAGCTGCAATTATATTCCTGTTTGCTTTCATTATACTTATATCATTATATTTGAAATGAGTTTCTTACACATATGATATAATTGGGTCATTTTTTAAATCCACTCTTCCACTCTCTGTCATTTCATTGATGTATTTTAGACCATGTGTTTTAATGTAATTATGGAAATGTTAGGGCTTGAGTCTGACATTTTATTTTTTTTAACACAATTTGGTTTTCAGAGAAGTTTCAGATTCAGCGCAAAATTGAAAGGAAGGTACAGAGATTTCCAATGTACTCCCTACCCCTACACATGTGTAGCCTCTCCCATTATCTGGCACCAGAGTGGTACATTTGTTACAACTGGTGAACCTACATTGACACATCATTATCACCCAAAGTCCACAGGTTCACTCTTGGTATTGTACAATCTATGGGTTTGGGAAAATGTATAATGACATGTATCCACCATTATGATACCATACAGAGTAGTTTCACTGCCCTAAAAACCCTCTGTGCTCTACCTGTTCATGCTTCCTTTCCCCCATCGCCTGGAAACCACTGAATTCTTACTGTCTCCATAGTTTTACCTTTTACAGAATGTCATATAGTTGGAATCAAATAGTATGTAGCCCTTTCAGATTGGCTTTCTTTCACTCAGTAATAAGCATTGAAGATTCCTTCATGTCTTCATGGCTTAATAGCTCATTTCTTTTCAGCATTGAATTGTGGTGTTCCATTGTCTGGATGTGCCACAGTTTATGTATCCATTTACCTACTGAAGTATACCTTGTTTGCATCCAAGTGTTGGCAATTAGGAATAAAGCTGCTATAAACATCCATGTGCAGGTTTTGGGGGGACAGAAGTTTTCAACTACTTTGAGTCAATACCAAGGAGTGTGATGGCTGGGTTGTGTGGTTAAGAGTATCGTTTTGTAAGAAACGTCCCAGCTGTCTTCCAAAGTGGTTGTACCATCTTGCATTCCCACTAGCAATGAGTGAGAGTTCCTGTTGCTCCATATTCTCACCAGCAGTTGACGTTGTCAGTGTTTCAGAATCTGTCCATTCTAATAGGTATGCAGTGGTATCTCATTGTTGTTTCAATTTGTATTTCTCTGATGATGTATGAGATAGAGCATCTTTTCATATGCTTATTTCCCATCTGTAACTCTTCATTGCTGAGGTGCCTGTTCAGATCTTTGGACCATTTTTTAATCAGGTTGTGCATTTTCTTGTTAAGTTTTAAGAGTTCTTTGTATATTTTGGATAACAGTCCTTTATCAGTTATGAATTTGCAAAGATGTTCTCCCAGTATGTGGCTTGTCTTTGCATTCTCCTGGTAGTGTATTTTGTAGAGCAGAAAAGAGAGAGGAGATATGGGGATATGTGTATACGTATAGCTGGTTCACTTTGTTATACAGCAGAAGCTAACACACCATTGTAAAGCAATTATACTCCAATAAAGATGCTAAAAATATATATGAACAGTGACTCAGAAATGTATAGGGGAATATGCCACAACAATAACATAAAAGATGGGGAAAGGCAGTTAGAATTAAAATGTTCTAAGATCCTTGTGCAAAAGCCATGCCACCCCAGCCCTGGTCTGTCATCTTGTAGTGTGCTAGGTCCCAGGTCACTGTCCCTGGACACTGCTGCATGCTCTGCAGGGGCCTGTGATGGACCTGTGAAAGCCAGGCCATGGGACCTGATCCCTGAAGCTGCCTCCAATCTTACCCTGACTCCCACAAGCAGGAAGGGGTAGGGGAATATCTCTCTTCCCAGCTCTGGGCTCAGTCTGCTTGAGCCCATGATCTCCCAGGATCCTGCCACCTGGGCAAGCCTGCTCATGAGAAGGCAGGTGGATTGAGTCATATGGGCCCGTTGGTAGGGCTCATGGCTGCCAGAGCCTCTTTTAGGAATTGAGAGGGCAGAAGGGACACAGGTTGGGTCCTAGACTTTCTCCTTTCTATGAAACCTGGCTCCTTCCCTGTTCTTATGGTTCTTTCTGTTTTCCTTAACGACGTGCCTGTCATGTAGCAGATGTTCAATACATTTTAGTTGAATGAATGGATGAATGAACGTAACCTCAGACTCCACTGTCTCTTTGTTGCTAAATACAGGGGATAGTTCGCAGTCCTTTCCTCATTGGATGACTCTGCAGAATGTGACAATGGGGATGGCCGGAAATCAAAATCACAGAAGTCGGCAGATGGGGTCCCTAGAAACGCATGATTTGCACTGTGAATTGAGCCCACGGAAGCAAGACACAGGAGGTAACCATCTTGACAAGAGGGAGCCTTTTCCTGAGGGCAAGGCCAGCTTAGGAGAGAGAAGTGGCAACATTTATATCTGCCCCTGCCACCTCCTCACTTTTAGTGGCCTGATTGCCTCTGCCACCAAGGCACGCTGCCAGCCGGCACCCCTGCCCCACAGCACTCTGGCCGAGGAGGGAATCTCCGCTTTCCCAGCTGGCCCTCTCAGCTGCCCCTACTTGCCCAAGCCCACCGGGAGCCCCTTGCCCTGACCAACTTTACTAGTTTGCAACTGATGCCTGGACCCCCAAGGCCCGACTTCCAAATCAGTAGCACAAGCCAACACGGGAAGAGGATGAGGGGCCCCAGCGCCTGCCCACCGTGCCTCAGCCGGTGCCAGGAAACGCCGCGGGGCCGGGCCCTCGGCGCTCTGAGCTCCAGCTAGCGGGGAGGGCTGTGCAAGAGCCCGACACCCGCAGCCTGCATCTTTCTTCCTATCTGTACAGTCATTAGATGGATCTTAATTAAAAAATAAATTAGATCACATTTCTCTCCTGCTTAAACCTTCCAGTGGCTCCCTACTTTCCTCAGAATAAATTCCAAACTCCTTTTCATGGCTCATGGGGTCCTACACACTGAGGACGTTGACCACCTAGCCAGCCTTGCATCTTTGCCACTCTCCCCACTTGGCTGCAATCTGAGGCCCCACCCCTCAAGCAAAGCTCTTACCTGCCATGTTGAGGGCCCCTATGGACACTGCCTTTGTGCCCTGGAGCTTCTGTGGCTTGTGAGGACTTCCCTGTGCAGGGGCTCAGGCTTACCAGGTCCCCACCCTTCTGACGACTCAGTCGTGGGATTGTGGGGCAATGCCTCCTCTGGCTTCACTTCCCCGGGTGCTTGGCTGCATAGGTCTCAGCCCAGTCTGCAGGCTTGAGGAGCTGAAAGTGAGAAGACTGGGAAGCCTGAGAGCTGAGAGCTGTTGGAAGTTCCCTCAGGTCCCTACAAAGAGTTCCTTGTAGCAGGCATCCTTCTCTGATATCCTATTAGGCAGTTTTGTTGTACAGGTCATTTGTCCTGAATACTGGCTCACTCATCCTCAGGTTGCAGGACAATGAAGAAAGGCTGTTGATTTCCTGCTAGTCCCCCACCAGGATTCATGGGCACCTTTTTCCCTGACAAGGCATTTTTTCAAGCCAAGAAGCTGCCTCCTCCTTTCCTTCCAATCTTTTCAATTGTGGTAAAATATATATAACATAAAATGTGCTATCTTGATTATTGTTAAGTGTCCAGTTCAGTGACATTAAGCACATTCTCACTGTTGTTCCGCCATTACCACCATCCACCTCCAGAACTCTTTTCATCTTGCAAAATAGAAATTCTGTTCCCATTAAACACTAACTCCCCATCCCCTCGCCCAGCCCTGGGCAAACACCTTTCCACTTTCTGTCTCTATGAATTTGACTACTCTAGGGGCCTCATAGAAGTGAAATTATACAGTATTTGTCTTTTTGTGACTGACTTCTATCACTTAACAGAAAGCCTTCAAGGTTTATCCATGTTGTAGCAGGTGTCAGAATTTCCTTCCTTTTTATGAGTGAATAATATTCCATTGTATGTATGTATCACATTTTGCTTATCCAGTTATCCACTGATGGACACTTGCTTTGCTTTCACCTCTTGGCTACTGTGAATAGTTCTGCTAAGAACATGAGTGTGCAAATATCTCTTTAAGACCCTGCTTCCAATTCTTTTGGGTATATACACAGGAGTGAAATTTCTGGATCAATATGATAATTCTACACATTCTCACCAATGCTTGTTATTTTCTGGGGTTTTTTAAATAGTTGCCATCCTAATGGGTGTGAGGTGGTATCTCATTGTGGTTTTGATTTGTATTTCCCTAACGACTAATGATGTTCAGCATCTTTTCATGCGTTTATTTGCCATCTATATATCTTCTTTGGAGAAATTTCTATTCAAGTCCTTTGCCCATTTTTTAATCAGGTTGTTTGTTTTGCTGTTGTGCAGTTTTAAAAGTTCTTTGTGCATTCTGGATAGTAACCCCTTATCAGATATATGATTTTCAAATATTTTCTCCCATTCCATGGGTTGCCTTTTCACTCTGTTGGTTGTTTCCTTTGTTGCACAGAAGTTTTAATTTTTGATGTAGTCCAGTTTATCTACTTGTCCTCTTGTTGCCTGTGCTTTTAGTGTCATATCCAAGAAATCATTGCCATATCGATGTCATGACGTTTCTCCTCTATGTTTTCTGCTAAGAGCTTTAGCTTTAGAACTTATGTTAAGGTTTTTGATCAATTTTGAGTTAATTTTTTATATGGTGTAAGATGAAGGCCCAACATCTTTTTGCATGTAGATACCCAGTTGTTCCAAAAACATGTGTTGAAATTCCTCAGCTCTTAAGGGAAGAGTGACAAGGAACAGGGTGTCTGAAGGTGACTGGATGACTGTGAACAAGGTCCTTCCTCTCGCTGAGCCACTCAGTTTCTCAAGGAAACTGGATAATTTACTCAGCTCCTACTCTTTCATCACCCATTCATTCATTCATTCATACAACGTGCTGTGTCCAAACTTAGAGCCCACAACCTAGTAGAATTTAGGAGGCTCTGTGGTATTAGATGGGGGAAGAATATTCTTTATTTTCACTAATGCAGGCAACCAACCACAGGGAGATTAGCAGCACCTGCAACTTTGTCACCAGGAGAAATCCCTGGTATTTTTATATCATGTTACCGTGGCATCAGCTCTCTCCAAATATTCTTTACCCTTGTCACTACTTCCTAATTACAGTAATTACTAGACATACTACTCAGTCATATTATTTAATGCCTCAATGAAGATGCACGTATATTTTACAATATCATAATTGTGTTTCTTAAATATTTTGATAACTGTACTTCAATAAAATTGCTTTCCTCTGTAACCCTACTTATTTTGTTTCATGCATTCAAAAACATTATTCTCAGGCAGACCCCCCCCAGTCTCCCCCAGATGAGCAAGGAGGTTCAGAAGCCCTGCCCTATGTTGGGCCCTGGGGACACAGCAGCCCATGACACAGCCTCAGTAAGATCCAGCCACTGGGAGTGGGAGGGCACACAGATGTGTAGATGCAACATACTATGGTGACTTCTGTGCCAGGGGCACCAGGCACTGTGAGAACCCAGCAGACTACTCAACTCCAAGTGGACCAGCCATTTTTTGGAAGTCTATGTAAAAGGAGAGACCATCCATTTGTCAGCCTGGAGGAGTTATCCTGCCCCTGGTGACTTTTTTCACCCTCTTTGTGCAGGTAATGAGATTCAGAGGAACCGACCCTGCCCCCCCTGGCAGCAGAACATCGGCTCTCCTTTCTGCTCTTCTGCTGACGACAAATATATTCAGCTGTGGGAATGGAGATGCTCAGTGAGCTCTTGGTAGCTATGGAAATCCCAGGGTTTCCCTAGCAACAGCTCTGGTTCGGCCTTGTTGCTAGGGAACGCTGGGATTTCCCAGGCTGCCACAGAGCAAGACTGCTCTAGCCCAAGGGCAGAGACGTGAGCACAGCTGTAGGTCTGAGCCCCAGGGAATGGATGGCACCCCCTCACTCTGGTCCTTTCAGGTCACCATGGCCCATAGCCAAGTGAAAGGGGGCTGCACACTGGGCAAGAGGTCTTGAGAGGGGAATGAGAAAGGAGTGCAGTGGGGTAAGCAAACTAATTAGAAAAGTCCAAATGAGCCCAAAAGATGCCAAGAACTGGAAGATGCTGGGCTTCAGGAAGCTCTTCAATCTTCAAGTCTAGCACTTAGCTGTTTGTAAAGCACTTTCCCCAAGATTATCACATGGCACACACCTGCTTCGGTTAAGGTTAGAACTAAGGCTAGCCTCATGGATGAGGGCGTGCCACCTAGGCGGTCCCCAAGGGCCCCATGCTTAGAAAGGTTCTGCATACTTGGTATAATGCTCTGTTGTCACCATCTTGAAATTTAACTTTTAAACAAGCAGCCCTGATTTTTTATTTTGCAGTGGGCTCCACAAGTTATGTAGCCAGTCCTAGTTGTAACCCCCATTTTACAAAAGAGAGAACTGACCTATAGGGAGGAGATGTAGTTAACCCAAGTTCACGTGTCAGAAAGCACACCTTAGGGGCCACTATATTTTCTCTTAGCTGCTTTCAGACACCAGAAGCTGGAAGGGTTTGACCCAAACAGGCATTCAGCATGAGAAGGCACCCCTGGGATCCCCATGACAAGAAGATATGGGGTGGCTAGAGTCATGGTCCCCTCACTTGTTCTAGGGCTTCAACAGAAAACTGGAGAAAGCAAGGCTTCTCCAAGCCTTGCTTTGGGGGAGCTCCCAGTCTAGTAGAGGATACTGCCAGCATTAAGGAGATACAATTGGAATACTGACTGAGGTGGCGGTGGGTCCATGGTTGCTGGTAGCAGCACTGGTTCTGCCCATAGTTTAGAAAACTCTGGAGAGGTTATCTGCTTCCTATCACCCTAGATCCTTTAGAAAGTGGACATTTCCCATTTCTTTATCCCCTAGGCACTACTTCTATAGTAACGGCGAAAGCCCCGTGCAACAGTACCCACATATTTAATGAGACTTCCTGTTGGCCAGACCCTGGGCTGATATCTACTCTAGGCTGAATTGTGGTCCCCCAAAATTCATATGTTGAAGTCCCAACACTGGTACCTCAGAGTGTGACTGAGTTTGCAGATAGGGTCTTTAAAGAGGTGATTAAAGTTAAATGAGGTCATTGGGGTGGGCCCTAATCCAATGTGAGTAATGTCCTTATAAGAAGAAGAGATTAGGACACAGACAGGCAGAGGGGAGACCATGTGAGGACACAGGGAGAAGACGGCCATCTACAAGCCAAGGAGAGAGGCCTCAGAAGGAACCAACCCTGCTGACCCCTTGATCTCAGACTTGCAGCCTCCAGAACTGGGAAACAATACACTTCCGTTGTTTAAGCCCCCGCAGCCGCTGGTAAAGGGTCACACAAGCTACCACGCAGCCCAGGCCAGGACTCAGCTCAGCTTAGTCTGACCCCCAAACCACTGCTTACATCTCAGGAAGCCTGAGTGAGTTGCACCCCAGCTTATACAATTCAGAACATCCAGATCCCTTTCCTTCTGCTGTCCTCTGGGCTAAGGGACTTCTGGCATGACTCTCTTGCCCCCGGGCCCATGACCAGCACATTTCTGCCCAGTGTTCCAGTTTCTCAAAACCTCCCAGCCATTGGCACCTGTGCCCCAGGCTGAGATGATCACCCTGGATGGATCCTTTCACAGAAGGACCCTGAGGCCATATTGACGTTTACTGCCCTGAAGACAAACAAAAGAGTGGATATGAAAGGCCTTTGAAAAGCGTCACTAAGCAAAGTAGCAGTCTCATGGGGTCCCTAAGCCCTTTAACACTAGGGGACACTTTCCTTTAGTGTTAAAGTGGCTGCACCAGGAAATTCCAGATTCTGCCGCCTTCGTGCGGGGGAGAAATTCAGTTCTCTGTGACTCTCTCCTTTCATCCCCGAGGCAGCCAAGTATCTCCGTAAGCAAAGAACTATCTACCCGGAGAAAACCATGCCTCTCCCCTGGAAAGCAAAAGCAACTGCAGGTGGTCAAGGTACAACGTACATAAAAAAATTGCACAGATCGTAAGTGTAAAACTTGATGAGAAATTTGACAAATGTATACTCCCATGTAATCATCGTGCAGATCGAAATGGTAGTCGCGGTTTTAAGTGGAAATCCCCGCTTGTCTACTACAAGCTATCCACACAGAGTGTGACAGCTCTGATCATGCCGGGTATTGGGCCCCAAGGATGCAGAGGTGAAGCACGAGGTCAGTGGAGTTGATGGCCTTGCTAATCTTGTAGAACCAGAGCTATGACAGAGAGGACGGGGGCTAGGGACGCACAGAGAGGAGCACAGATCCGATTCCCCTTGAGCACGTGACAAGTAAGTTGGATCTTGTGCGAGAAGAATGAGTCTGCTGGGGAAGAGAAAAAACAAGGGGACATTGTAGACAGAAAGACATGTGAAGGCTTAGGGGTGTCAAGCAGCTCAGGAGAAAGGCATCAGAGTAAACACAGCGTAGGATGGCTCAGAGGGTGCCACTTGGGGTCAGAAAGAAGATATGATTATAGAGAAATGAACCCAAGGTTCTTGTGTGACTTAGAAGCTGTTTCTGAAGCCAGAACAGTCAGTGCCTGTCAAATGCTCATGTCAGGTTTTATTGCTTGTTGTCAAATGCTGTTGTACAATACGCAGGGCAAAGACCAGGGACTGCATGATTCTCATAGCAACGTTCAGGATAAATGTGAGTCTCTGCCTGACAAGTGATATTGCAGGGCAAGTTACAGAAATGGAATTATCCATCTGATAGATCTCACCACAGATTGCTCAAGGTATCTAAAATCAGCTTAGCACCGATGTTTAAAGCGGTCAGAGATGTCTAAAGTTACCAAACCTAAGTGCATGTTTCACCTCATTGTGCCAGCTTGTCATTTTCTCCCTCTTTAATCATTTGTTTTACTTTTGGCACCAGAATGTATCTTTTCAAGTATCCTTAAATCCTTTCTGAAAAAAAGAAAAATATATACATAGGTGGCCTCATACATACATGCAGCAGAAACAGCCCATCTTTTCACAGCATCCCTGACATAAACCAAACTGTCATATACACTTAAGTCTGTTTCAAGCCCATTTCTTCTGTTCCAATAGTCCAATTTTCTCCTGGCCCTACACCACACTGGTTTTATTTACTATGGTTACTTCCCTTTAAACATTCAAACATTTCACCCCTAAGCCACCACATTTTGGTTTCCACAGAAATTGCTGTTGCTAAAGTCTGTCTGTTGACACACTCTCCCCTTGCTTCTGTGACATCTCGTTCCCTTAGGCTTCCTGCAGTCACTTTCCTTATTTTCATTCTCTTTGCTTTGCCTTTCCTCCTCTTCCCATTTCTTAAACACTGAAGATCCCAGGACTTTGGTCCTGGGCAGCCTTCTCTTACTCAGCATGCGCATGACACAGTTACCCTACGAGTGCTCCCCACATCTATATTATGTGTGACACAGGCGATGCTCCATGTTCATCAAACACCATTTCCTTTTCCTACTTTACCTGCAGCTAGGCCACATTTCCCAGAATCCCTCCTGATTCAGTGCAGTCATGTGACTGAGTTCTGATCAGTGGAATGTGGAGGAAAGAGACTATGACACTTGCAGGTCTGGCCACTCAAACCTCACACGTGGTCCTCCAAGATCGGTCTCTTCACTCATCTTCCAGCCTCATGCAAAGAAGTCAGTGGGGATTTCGATGTGCCTAGGGCCCTCTGGAGCTACTGGATAGAAGGAAGCTTGGTCCCTAATAGCCTGTATGGAGTCGAGCCCAAGCAGCACCCCAACCCGTCCCCACTGACTTTGAACTATAACATGAGTGAAAAATATTCCTTTATTAACTCAGCTCACTGAGATACAGAGATTGTTTGATACAGCATTTAACCCTCACTAACTGGTACGCCACCTCTATGCCAATGACAATCAAATATACGAATTCTGGGCTTGTATTTCTCATTGTGCATCAGATAATTGACAATGGTCGCCCAAAATGATAAGACAGAGAATGTTTTTTTTAAAGTCGATTAAAGTCACAGAAATTCCTTTATTCATTGAACAAATATCAACTGATTTTAGTATTAATCAATAAATATCTATTAATTATAATAAATACCTATTAATCAACAAATATCTATTAATTTTAGTATCTTTCTCATGCAGAACGCATCGCCTAGTACACCAGGCACTGTACTGGTTGCGAGGACTGGACCTATCTTACCAGCCCCTGGTAACCGCTTTCTGTCTCTATGTATTTGTCTATTCTAGGTACATCACGCAAGCAGACAAATACACTATTTGTCCTTCTGTGTCTGACTTTTTTCACTAAGCATAATGTTTTCAGGGTCCATCCATATTATAGCATATATCAAATTTTCATTCCTTTTATAGCTGAATAATATTCCATTGTGTTATATAAACCATATTTTGTTTATCTATTTCTCTGTTGATGGACACTTGAGTTTCCACCTTTTGGCTATTGTGAATAATGTTGCTATGAACATGGGTATGCAAATATCTTTTCATGTCTGTACTTTCAATTCTTTTTGTAATACACCTAAGAGTGGAATTTGTTGGGTCATATGGTAGTTCAATGTTTAATCTTCTGACAAGTCACCAAACTATTTTCAAAAGTGGCTGCACAATTTTATACTCCCACCAGCAATGAACCAGGGTTCCACTGTCTTCACATCCTCACCAACACTTGTCATTTTCCATTTTTTCTGGCCATCCTAGTGCATGTGTTGTGCTATTTAATATTTTTAAATAAGAAAATCATACATGAATACAATCTTGCTTTAAGAAATTTAAACCCAAAGCAGCTTAAAAGGAGTAAGTCCATTTCACTATAGCCCCCTCCAAGTGCCTTCTTCTCTCCAGAGAAAACCACTGTTAAAAGTTTGGTGCTCATCTTTCCACACCTTGTTCTCTGCATTTATATTCTTACAGAGGTTGAATATAAGATTATACATAATGTATACACGTGCATTATGTCATTAATATCAATTTCCATCTTTCTTTCCACTTCCACTGTTCTTTCTGTTAGAGAAATTCCACCTCTGAAATCTTACCCTATAGCTTATCCCGCTGGTTATAATGTGGTCATTGACGTCCTGGAAGAGTAAGCTGCGTTGACTAGTTTTGTCACTAGCAGCTGAATTTTAGTATCTTTCTCATTCAGAATGCATCACCTAGGAAGTGTCAGGCTTGTTTTGGAATGACCTTCTCCTATCACATATACCAACAACACTTTATGCTCCTTTCGCTCTCTGAAATTGCTTCCTTTGTCTGGGAAAAAAAAGAATTGGAAAGATTTTCTCCCTTTTGAAGAAAACAACTGTCCAACAGTTCCAAATGGGAAACAGGTAGTGTTTGACAAGACATTGCCCTCTGCTGGCTGTATTGGTCGAGGTTCTCCAGAATAGGAGATTTTATATATATATATATATATATATATATATATATATATATATATATATATATATAAAATTAATCTCCTATTGGTTCGGAGGCTGACAAGTCTCAAGGTCTGCAGGGTGAGTCAGCAAGCTGGAGACCCAGGAGAGCCAATGGCATAAGTTTCAGTCTGAGTGTAAAGGTCTGGGAATGAGGAGAGCCAGTGGTGTAGTTCCCGTCTGAAGGCTGGTAGACTCAAGACCCAGGAAGAGCCAATATCCCAGTTCAAAGGAGGAATTCTTTGTCTCTTACTCAGGGGAAGGGTCAGGCTTTTTGTTCTATTCATGTCTTCCACTGATGGATTGAATGAGGCCCACCCACATTAGGGAGAGCAATCTGTTTTTCTCAGTCCATAGATGTAAATGGTAATCTCATCCAAAAACACCCTCACAGAAACACCCAGAATAATATTTGACACATCACCCAGTTGAGTTGACACATAAAATTAACCATTGGACTGGTCATGTGAACTGCTTTGGAGACCAAACCCAGAGCAGGAAGCTGTGGTGTATTTAAGCAATTGCCCTGATGGGTGCTGCAAGCAGTCAAAATTCTAAGTAAGAAATTAAGAATAGAAAACTTGTACACCAACCCAGAGAGAAAAAGAATAGGCTCAACCATCTAGTTTTCAGTTAAAAGTATTTAAACTAATCGAAACAAGGAGCACGTTGTCTTAGAGAGCAGAGTGATAAAGTAGAAAGATCATGAACTTTAGAGTCAGAAACTCTGAGCCTCAGCTACTTTATCTGTAAAATGGGGTAATAATAATCCTTGCCCAACGCTGATAATTCAAGGATCAAGATTTCCCAAACTCTTTATGGTTTAGAAAGGACTAAGAGTTTGGGAAATCTTGGGTCTGGGAGTTATAGGCCACTGTCCCTAGAATGATTGATTAAACCTGACCAGCAAGAGAGAAGAACTGGTTGTGGATGAGGAAATGACCAGAATTTGGGAAAAAATAATAATGACATTTTGAGGTTCATAATAATGGCAGACAAGCTTGGGTGGAAATCAGACATGAACTTAGATTAGAGGATCTGAGAAGGCAGACTCCAGGGGGAAAAGGGCAGAAAGCAAAATAGCACACAACACAATTTGCAGTCCTACGGCTAGGGACTCTAAGGGAAGTGGCTCCGAAAGATGAGGAGTCTAAAAAGGGGAAATCTGCCTTCATTACTTCAAATTCCAGAGCAAAAATTGTCCCCAGAAATTTCCCAATCTCAAATCATCCAAATGAGATTTAAAAATAAAAAAAAGTCAGCCATGTGGCTATGCAGGGAGACCTCTAAATGAGCTCATATTACGAAAAGATATATGCTTCCACCCTGGCTCCCACAGGCAATTCACAACACAGCTGCCAGTGTGAGACTTTCCACTACAAGGCAGCTTACCTTCCTGATCAGCTTTCAGTGATGACAACCCATCGTCTGCAGAACATAACCATTGCTTATGGGGTTTACGAGGCCTTATCTTACCCGACCCCTGCCTCCTTCCCCAACCTGACATTTTTCACTTTGTTCACTTTGCTGCAGCCGCATGGACCTCCTCATTGTTCCTCACTCACACCAAGCCCACTGCTGCCTCAGGTCCTTTGTACTTGCTGTCTCTTTCACCAGAATGTAAATCCCATGAGGCTAAGGTCTGTATTTTGTTTACTTCAGGGCCTGAATCAGAATAGATGCTCATTATTGCTGAATAAATGATAAATAAATTCAAATGATAGAAGGAGAGAAAAGAGCTAATGATTGATTCATTAAAAAAAAAAAAAAAAAAAAAGCAATGGTATGAATCCCAAACAACAATTTCAGGAAGGCTAGACCTCAAAATGGATTGAGGCTTTTGAAAACTGCTGAAGACGGATACGTAAAAGGCCTTTTAAACAGTATAAGGAGGGGAAGGAAAGAACAACTTCTTAAAGAAAATAAATCCTCTTTTGTTGGCATTTTACTTCAAGAAGATTGATTTTCAAGCTGAAAAAGGCTAAAAGCATTGGGAGAGGTGATGACCAGAAACCCAGGCAAGTGGTGATATCGTTGGAATCCAAAGGCTCCAAGGAGTGGAGGGTCGCAGGAGGTCTAGACAGGGACAGAAACAGCATTGTAGAGATTCCCAGACCCCGAAGTGGCAAGAAAGCAGCAGCCTCAGGTCCTCAGGCAGAGCCAAGAAACAGATCTCAGGGAATGCCTGTGTGGACAAAGGACCACAAAACCAGGTCTCACACACTACTACTATTATTACTACTGCTGCTACTACTACACAATGCTACAGGTTTGCGTATTTCTCTCCACGCCCCAAATGGCAACGCCCAACTCCAAGGCAGTGGGTCTGAATCTCTTTAGGCTCATGGTCTTTGAACAATTCTGATGAAAGTTGCCCACCTGCCTGTACCCTCAAATTGTGCATGTTATTTTAGAAGATTTAAGAACGCCCTTGGAGTAATTCGTGGACCTCTGAAGTGTAAGTGTCTCAGGTTAAGAATCCTTGTTCTTCACCTTAAAAAGGTATCTCCCTAAATTGCACCACTGGGACGAATGGTGTAACTCCCACACCCTATAGTCGAGGATTTTAGCCAAATTCTGAATTTTTTCGTTCACCAAATGTTTATTGAATGCCTGCCGTGTGCTAGGCTCTGTTCTAAGCTCTTTAGATATATTGGATTATTTAATCCTTACAACTGCCCTTGAGGTGGGTTCTGTTAATAAACCCCCTTTGAACCCTCTTGCACTGTTGGTGGGAGTGTAAATTGGTACAACCACTGCGGAGGACAGTATGGGAGTTCCTTAAAAAACTAAAAATAGAGTTTCCATATGATCCTGCAATCCCGCTCCTGGGCAGATATCCAGAGAAAGCCATAATTTGAAAAGACACATGCACCCCAATGTTCATTGCCACACTATTTACAATAGCAAGACATGGAAGCAACCTAAATGTCCATCAGCAAAGGAATGGATAAAGAAGATGTGGTACATATGTACAATGGAATATTACTCAGCTGTTAAAAAGAATGAAATCATGCCATTTGCAGCAACTTGGATGGACCTGGAGGTTATCATACTAAGTGAAGTAAGTCAGACAGAGAAAGACAAATATCATATGATATCACTCATACGTGGAATCTAATTTTTTAAAATGATGTAAATGAACTTATTTACAAAACGGAAACAGACTCACAGGTTTTGAAAATAAACTTATGGCTACCAAAGGGGAAAGGTGGTAGAAGGGATAAATTAGGAGTTTGGGAGTGACATCTACACACTACTATATATAAAATAGATAACCAACAAGGGCCTACTTTATAGCACAGGGAACTCTACTCAGTATTCTGTAATAACCTATATGGGAAAAGAATCTAAAATGAGTGGATATATGTATATGTATAACTGCCTCACTTTGCTGTACACCTGAAACTAACACAACATTGTAAATCAACTCTACACTCCAATAAATTTTTTTTAAAGAACCTTTGACAGATGAAACCAATGAGGTACTGAGGCTTTAGGTAACTTGCCAGAGGTCACATAATGGAATTTCACTTGTCTAGCTCCAGAGACATTTCGCCACTACTCCACGGTGCCCCTCAAGAGGTTGGTGTCTGTCCTTCAGAGAGCCAGGTTCATCCACCGACAACAACATCAGAAATTCTGTCACACTGCCTCTGGTTACTGATCTTTCCAATGCTTTTCAGACTCAGTTTGCCATCACCGGACCTATTTGTATGAGGGATTGCACAGATATTCACCCACATATAACATCTCACAAGGAGATGGCCTCACATCCATGTACAAGGTTACACTGTAAATTGAGAAAAAAATGTTTCGGGGACGCGGGGGCAAGGCTGCATACCCCCATGTCCGAGTTTTGTTTCCTTGACATCACCATGTGCACTTCTGGTCAGGACATTTGGTGGAATAAGGGAAGTGTTTCAGTAAAAGAGAGACATGTATGAGTTTGCTGGCGCTGCCAAGACAAAGTCCCACAGATCTGGGGGCTTCAACAACAGACGTGTATTGTCTCCCAGTTCTGGAAGCTAGAAGTGCAAAATCAAGGTGTCGGCAGAATTGGTTCCTTCCGAGGCTGTGAGCAAAGGGTCTAGTCCAGGCTTCTCTCCTTGCCTGAGAGATGACTGTCTCTCTCGGTCTCCTCGCTGTCTTCCCTCTATGCATGCCTGCATCCAAATTTCCCTTTTTTCTGAGAGCCCCAGTCAGATTGGATCGGGGCCCACCTTAATGAACTCATTATAACTTGGTAAAGAACCTATCTCCAAATATAGTCACATTCTGAGGTCCTGGGGGCTCGGACTGCAACGTATCTTTTAAGTGAACACAACTCAAGCCATAAGAAGGCACAGTGGTCAGAAGAAAAGCCACAGAATGCTGGAATTTTTAATGAGTTAATAAACCCTTGCTACAGGATCAACAAAGCTGGCAAATGAGGAGGCCTGACTGTGAACAGAGCATTTTACTGGGTACAAAGCATGGCTACGAAGAGATCAAAAGCACATCTGTGCCCTTCCCTTGATAAATGTTCGGTGTAGTTGGGGAATCTCAATGAGGCCATGTAGCAGGTAAACAATTTTCCCTGCAAACACTCAGAAATGCAAACACGTCATTTTATTCTCTTTTAATTAGACTTAAGCTTCCAACCAGACAAGCCATCCTTCCATCAGTGTCCGCACCTGGTAGCTTTTCTGAGGGGTCCACAGCTCTGCCAGGATTCTCGACACTGTGTTTGGGACCACAGCCCTCTCAGGGCACCCGAGAAGATCCAGCTTGAACCACTGGACTCCAGGAGACTCGGTGACCTGGAGCCTCTCTGTCCTGGCACTCCACCTAGTGGCAAGGGACATATCTGCAAGGCTGCTGTCTCAATTCTCAATTCCAGCTAGGAAGCAGACCACAAATACTCCTACCGTCAAACAAAAGTTTTTCTGGAAGGAGGGGACTCTTAGGTCGAGTTTCACGAGATGAGAAGAATACAGATTTGGGCGGAAATGGCGGCTATCAATAGGGACGATGGCAGGGGCATAAGTACATGTGTAGAAATTAACCCTATACCAAGGATAACATATATAGGCACTGATTAAGGACAGAACAGTCCAAGTTAAGGAGGAAACTGAGGCTCAAGACAGTTAAGTCACGGACTTCCCTGGTGGCGCAGTGGTTAAGAATCCACCTGCCAATACAGGGGACACGGGTCCGAGCCCTGGTCCGGGAAGATCCCACATGCCGCGGAGCAACTAAGCCCGTGCGCCACAACTACTGAGCCCGTGCTCCGCAACAAGAGAAGCCACCGCAATGAGAAGCCCGCGCACCGCAACGGAGAGTAGCCCCCGCTCGCCACAGCTAGAGAAAGCCCGCGCACAGCAACGCTGAAAGGCAATGAAAATGACAAGCCTCTAAACCATGGCAATCGCAGAGAGAAAGGGGAAAGGCTTAGAAGACTGAGAGTCAGCAGGGAAAAGCACAAGACGTGACCTGGCTTCCAGATACATCAAGTTCTGATGGTGATGCTTTTAGAATTGGGCTCAGAGCCCCTGTGAGAGTTTTGGGCACTGCCGATAGGGATTTGGGTCACTAAATATGTCCCATATGTCACAGCATGGCACACCAGGATGGCGTCATTGCTCCACGGCTGCCGTCAATGAAGACTGCTAACTTTCGCCGCAGGTGAAGACACACAATGTTCCAGCGACTTCAGGCATATAGGATGTTGAGCCGAGCAGGTCATGAGACATGGAATGGAGGAGGGCTCATAAGAGGGTACTTCCTGGCCTGTGGCAGAGCTGGGCTTCGTGGAGTGAGCCACCAGGGCGTAAGCAGCTCTAGGCAGACAAAAGGGTGATTAAGTGTGTAGTGAAACGACTACTGGCTGTTTTTGACAGAAATGTGAGTGAGCTGTAATTGTAGGTAAAAATTGTTGTTTTGAGTGTATTCTGCCTTTGAATGTGCTTCCAAAATTCCTACTATTTGAAAGTGTGACAAAAACAAGAATTTAAAATCTGATAGAGGGTGAAAGGACTTCAAAAGGGTCCCCTAGGGCACCCAATGTGCATTTTCACCCTTCGCTGCCTGGTCCACATTCTGGGTCCAGGAGCTCTTCCACGTTGAGGAGGACAGGAACTGAGCTTCCTCCTTTCTTTAAACCACTTCCTTAGATTCTACTTATATCAGACCTGAGTAGGGCTACCGATGAGTCTGGCTGTTCCTCACGGGAACTGATGGCAGCTCCCTCTCTGTCCACCTCTCTGGTCCATCTAACATCAGCTAACCTCAGCTCCCGCTCCTTCCCAACACCCAGCCCAACACGAGTGCCCTCTCTCCCTCACCATCCTCCCACACCCCCATGCTTCTCTACTCTACCCTCAAATGAACTAAGCTCTGCTTCTCTTCCCCGCAACTCCACCTGCATATCTCTGGTCAAGCCCCACAGGTAGGAACCCCCGGCCCCTCCTCCCCCTCCCCCAACTCCCATAGAGCTCTCTGGTTTATCCTCCTGCAAACAAGTCAAAGTCTTGTATCATCAAGATCCCGCCCCCACACTCCCAGAACTCTCTGGTCCAGCCCACCATGAACTGGACTATGTATCCTTTCCCTCCCCATCACCCCGATCCCACTGTAGTTCTCTGTTCCAGCTGAACATGATCTAACACCTGCTCCCCTCCCCTCCTCGTCACCCCCCAAGCCCCTACAGCCCTGATCCGTCGGCACAGAAACCAACCCTTTCTCCCTTTCCCCACCCATCACTCTTTCCTACCCACATGGATGGACCCCAGTCCCTTACTTCCCAGTCCCCAATTACCTTTCTGCTCCATCACCAGTTGACCTGACCTCTGCTACCTCTCCCAGTCCACCCTGCCATACTCCCCCTACATCTCTGGTCCACCCACAAGGGCTGACCCGTTCGCTCTCTCTCCCTGCCCATCCCCCACCATCCCCCTCCAGCTCTAGAGACCATCCATCCTCGGGAACTGACCTACCTTGTCTCTCCCTCCCTATCCACCCCCACACTGCCCAGAGTTTACCCAACCACTCTGCCTACATCTCTTGGTCCAGCCCCACATGAACCAACCTCGACTCCACTCCCTTTTCATGACCCTACACTCACCCTACACTCCCTGCATCAACTGCACCTGCGGTAGCCTCGCCTACCATTCCCTCCCCATCCTTCCCATCCCATCAGTCTATCTGATCCAGCCCCACGTGAACTGACCCCGGCCTCCTCTCCATCCAAATCTCCCCACTCCCTTGCAGCTCTTTGCTGCCTCCACATGAACTGGCTCCAGGTCCTCCTGTGACGCTGCTCCAGTGCCACATCCACTGATCCGTGCAAAGCTATCTTAGAATGGCTGCCAGGCATAGATATGGCAAAGCACATTATGTCTGCCCTTATCCTTAGGGATAACACGTTACTTGCCACTCTCCCTCCCTCCAAGAGATTCTGACTTTATTTCATTTAGGAGAACGTTAAGCAGGAGGAGATAAGAATGTTTCCAGGGTGACAGTTAACAGTGACATGGGAAGTAGCGCCCAGTTTTTTCACTCATTTCCAATATTGTGTCTTTTATCAGATCATATGCCTCTTATTAAAAAACAGCAATATGACAAAGGTCAAATCCTCACAGGAAATGCTGTCAACTCGACTTTGGGGACAGTAATCATAAAAGCTTCACGAACCCACATTTAACAAAAAGCTTATGTGACGACCATACCAAAGGAATGAGTGAGAACAAATACCTCCGAAACGCGTCCTTCCTGGCACTGTAAATCCAGGCCCTTTCTGTTAAGTTTTCATCGCCCCCCCACCCAGCGATTCTGAGTTAAGCACCACTCTTCTCCCTATATTCACAGACAAGGAGACTGAGGCGCCCGGAGAAGCAGCATGCCCCCAAATTACACAGCCAGTAAGTGCTGGAGCCCCAGGTCTGAAGCTACTCTGGGCTCCCCCCACGTACCTCAGTGTTTCTCAAGGAGAAGTCCCTCTGCAGGAGAGTTGTCCAGGGGACCCCCAAGTCCTCCAGGATGCCAGTGTCCAGAGATGAGGCCCACGGCCACACCTCTTTAACATGCACCCCACATAGGGTTGCTAGTTGAAATACAGGACACCCGGGTAAAGTTGAATTTCAGATCAACAATGAATAAACAACAAAATGTCCAAGTGGGATATACTCGCACTAAACAAAAAGAATTGATCTGAAATTCAAATTGACCTAGGTGTTCTGTTTTCCGTAGCTTAATCAGTTTTCCATTCCTGGGGCACAGACTTTAATGCCATCTGCCAGGATTTCTCTTATGGGTCATCCCATATGGGGCCAGGAGGGAGCTGGACAAGGTCACTGGACCCGAACCACACAGAGATTCTGAGACACCATCCAGCAAATAAACTGACCAGAGGTTGGCTAGGCTCAACCTACTGTCATAATCACCTGGCTTTCCCCAATTTGTCCCAAGCACAAATTACCAATAAGACTCTTTTCCAGCTGTACACCTCGCCAAAACTATTTTTTAGGGCATCGTTTAGGCTTATGCCAAACAGTCAACTAATTTTAGAAACTGATGGGTTCCCAGGGCAAAAAACAATTCACATCCATAGTAAAGGATCATTTTGTTTTCAGTTCGCGGGCTGGCAAGGAGCTTGGGATCCACCAGGCTACGTTCAATGAAATGGTTTAGGAGCTGAACTCATAGTCAAGGCTAAAGAAGTCATCCTTAGAGGACAAGAGCTCAAAATAAGAAAGGTTTTATTTGAAGACAAAACAAATAGCGCGCACACACACACACACACACACACACACACGTCCAGATGCAAGTAAGAGAGTTCACTGACTTTTATAAAAGAGAAAGCTGCGCTCAGGTGCCAATTAAAATTGGAACCACTGAAGAGATGCCCCCCCTGCTTGTGGTGACACAAGTACAACATGTGCTGGTGAAGAAGTTGTTCTGCGGTGGCATAGACGCGGGAATGCGGGACAAGAGTTAAGCGATACAAGGCAGAATAGCAGGTGTGCAAAAGCTCAAAGACCCTATTCTCCACTCTAACGCGCTCTCGTTCTGCCCTGGGGAATTAAAGCAGTCGGTAGGTCACCTGACAAAGAACCTCAACTTCAAAGAACACTTTCAAAAGTTGAAAATAGATTCGGAGTTATTACTAAAGTCATACAGAGAGGTCAGTGGGGGAAAAATAATTTACGTTCTCAAAAACCAGGCTTCACACAACAGCAGGCAGGAAATCGAGTTCCACGTGCTTGCGGTATAGAAGATGGCACTGATCCTAATAAAGGCTGGTCTTCTTCATGATGCGCAGGAACTCTTGCTCATTGACTTCTCCATCTCCATCTCTATCGGCCTCATCAATCATTTCCTGCAGCACAGAAAAGATGCCGGTTAGATGAATTCATAAGTGAAACGAAAATGTGACTAAGTAATAGGCTTTTAAAATGCTACATGAATAGACAATTGTGGTCCACCTGATGCAAATGTGCTGCTTTTTATAATGAAAAGTCGTTTGGAAACAAAGCCATACTTTGCCACATGTGTATCACCTAGAAGGGAGCTCAACGATCACGTTGACTAGGGAGATTCCTAAAACCTAAAATAGTAAGGAAAATTGTTCACGTGTGTGTTTTTCTGGGAGCCGCGTCCACAGGTTTGTCACACTATCAAAAGAGAAAGTAAGTGGTCAACAGAGCGACGAGAGAACACTCGTTTTTCCTTCATACGTAAGCAGAGAAAATGTAACTCAGAAAAGTCACACAGGGCTCCAGGCTGACGCGTCACAAACCTGCAGCTCCTCGTCGGTGAGGTTCTCACCCAACTCCTTGGCCACACGTTTTAGATTTTTGAACGATATCTTCCCAGTCTCATCATCATCGAAGAGCTTGAAAGCTTTCAGGATTTCTTCTTTGGTATCTTTCTCAGACTTAACAAGTAGAACATAAAACACATGAATACGGAGACACTCGTGACTCATTCTTACTCGGCTCCTGCAGCCCCACCACCGCCCATCCCCCCTGCCCTGCACAGACATCTTGGTAACAGCCTTCATGACCACAGGTGCTAGATCACAGAAGATCACACATCAACCAGGGTAGAAAAAGGGGACAAACGATGAAATTGTTACAAACCCAGAGGCTAAAAAGGAAATATAAAGGATTGTATTTAAAACATTTGCCGTATAAACCAAAGAGAAAGTAGATTTGTTTTTAAGATATACAAGCAGATGGTGGAGTTAAATTTAGGGGAAATATACTGCTTAAGCTGGTGGAGGAGGGATCCTCTTGGTGAGGGTGGGAGGGGAAGGGAGGAAAGAGAAGGCTATTTCACTTGTTATGAGGTCACAAAGCGTTCCTGGGATCCCAAGTACTCTAACAGAGGAAAAGAGTAAAACCTCCAAGAGCTCCAAGTCCAAGTATTCCTGAAAGGTAGCTAAAGATAGAGAGAGCCTCTAATAAGGGCAATCTGGGAAGCAACCTTGAATGTGGGACAGCTTTACTAGGTTGTTACAGAATGTTAAACTTCCTGAACTCTTAAACTAGCCCCTGAAGAAAAATATAGGTCTGATTAGATAATTTCAAAGCAACAGGATTATTAGAGTAGGAACAGGCCTGTGCCCTGGGAAGCACACCTGAAACACTGATGGAGTTACTTTTCCACAGGCCAGTAGAACATAGCTGAGCCACATTAAGGAGGAGCCAGGAGGTCAACAAAAGAGAAATGGACCAATGTGAACATCTTTCCGGGGTGGGACACTCAGGGGACTGAGGTTGACTGGTGAGGTGTCATCTTAGAGTCTCTCTGGACCATGTGGACCCTTTAAAAGGGTGACACCCAAGAGACTAGAAAATGGGTGAATTCAACCTTGGAAGTGGCGAAAGACCAAATCCTCAGTGCAGTAAAAACACAGCCCCAGGCCGAGGCTGCCCAGAATAACGACAAATAGGAGAGAAAAGAATTTCAAACTTTAAATCCATGGACTTTGTCTTGTCAAAATGCGAGACACTGTAATGCTGTTGGTGTTATTAAAAGTTTTGCTGCTTGTGGTTATCACACTGACATACCGGTTGGAGAAAGGTAATAGCAAAGAACATGATAGCAGGAATACTTTTACTTCCTTTCAGAGGGTAAAATGACTTTTCCTGTGACTCTTTGGCCTTGAAGAAAGCCAAGTAGAACCTAAACATCCTAATTCTCAGTCACAAAGACTCTCCTTTATCTGAACTCTCCAGTTTGTGTTAACTTTTCTTCAATGAAGACATTTCCATATCGAGATTCAAATTTGTCCACCATTATTGGTGGAAAATATGCTGATCATCTTAGCTAACTTACCATTTTCTGAGTCATCACAGTCAAAAAGTCGCTAAAGTTCATTTTTCCTGTCCCTTCCTTATCAATTTCACTTATCATTTTCTTGATCTCTTCTTTCTTGGGTTCAAAGCCCAGTGCCCTCATTGCCACCTACAACAAAAAGAGGATCATCTCAATAGGCACATCTAAAGCCCGGAGCGAAACAATGACAGTGCTGAGGGTGTTAAGCCAGCATCTACCACAATCCTGTTAAAATGACTAAGAAACACTATAACATTAAGCAAATTGACATGTGCACTCAATTTTATTTAATAATTCTCGAGGTAAGTAAAGACGGGAAAACACAGCACAGAAGACAAAGAGGCAGAGAAAAGTCAAGGCAGCAGAGCAGGAATGTATAGGGCTTGCCTTAAGTTCCTTAACATCAATTGTCCCAGTTCCGTCAGCATCAAAGAGATCAAAAGCTTCTCGAATTTCCTGTTTCTGCTCTTCAGTAAGCTCCGGTTTAGGACTCATCCTTTTTCGCTGGGCAGTTGATGCCATGTTTGCCTTCTTAAAGTTAGAGGCCTTTATATGTTTTACAAACACAGAAGCACAATATTAAGTAATAGAGTCCACATTTTACATAAAATAGTTACTACCACGCGTATTTTAAGATAGTTTATACCAACGAATTCCAAAACTTTGCTTAACAAACTATTGTTTGTAGAAGCAAGGAGATCCCTCGTTCTTTTGGACGTCTCTTATTGAAAAATCATCCCAAAAGAGAGCTAGCCAAGGAGCTGACTGGGGAGAACTGTACAGATAACCAGCTCTCCCTGAATCTGGGGATCCCAATTATAAAAATGTCCTCGGAACGCTACTCCGCTTCACTCTAAGTTCTCCGATTTTCTGATTACCTCTAGATTTAGGCCAAATATTACTAAGGTAAGATGTATGTTTTGTCAATATCGAACAATAAAATTCAATCCCCTTGGTACATCTGAGCCTTCTCCGAGAAGCTCAAAGCGTTTCCCTAAGTCCCTATATTTAACATTTTAAATGCATTAACAATCAAACTTAATAAACTGCCCCCCAGCTCTGTGTGGAAACTTTGGTAGAGGCGGCCAGAAGGCCAGAGTCAGAGAGGGGTCGGGGCCTGGGGGGAACCCGAGTCTTTTTTGCCCAGGGACGATCACCGAAGGGGCTGGAGAAGGCCAGGGGAACCCGAGGGGCGGGTAGGGGGCGGCTGTGGCTGAAGGGGAGACAGCGACGAAGCACAGGCCCAGCAGGGCAGCCGGCATCTCTACCCTACCCTTCCGGGAAAGCTCTCAGAGGAAGAAGGAGTGCGCCAAGGCCGAGAACCGCGCAGGAGAGGCGGCGGGGCCTTGCCAAGGCCTGGGAAGGGCTCAGCCTCTGGACGCGGGGCTCCAGACGGCGGCACGCACTCACCATCGCGGACGGACTCCACTTCCCGTTGTTACGGCAACCGACGTACACAGTGACTCGGCTCCGTTCCCACCGCCCCGCGCGCGCGGCGTCGCTCCCCATTGGCGGACCGCTCGCTGTCGCTCCCCATTGGCACAGGGCTGGAGTGGGTGGGGCTAAGCCGGAGAACTCCCGGCCCAGGGCGGGGGGCTGTGCGCTCGCAGCCTGGGCTCATTGGGCAGGATCACGCCGCGAGCGCCGATTGGCTGAGCCAGCACCGAAGGGAGCCAATTCCCTTGGTGGAAGAGCCTCGGCAGATCCTCGGCTCACGCGGGCGGGGAGAGCAGGGTGGCAGCAGGCGGCTGGAGCTCTGGGGATGCAGGCTGCGGACGCGCTGGGGACAGCCAGGGGGCCACCTACGGACGGGTAAGGGTTGCGACCTCGCCCTTGTGTCGGCGACAGGACTTGGAAGGGTTGGGTGGGGCGATTCGGGTCGGGGACTCTCTGGTCTGGCCTGAGATTGAGTTAGGGTCAGAGAGGCCAGAGAAGACCGTGACCTTTCGTGTTGGAACAGACACTGTACTCACTGGGCAACTGAGACCCAGGGAAGGGAAGGGACGTGCCAAGCCTTGTCGCAGAGGTTCGGACGTCTGGGAGTTAGCGGTCAAATGCAGCTGAGGCTCTTTCTTTGAGCGTGTCCCTTCAAGAGCACCCCCTGCCTCTCAAGTAGGTTCCACGACAGGATCACTTTAGTTCTCGCCTGGCTAAAAGCAGCCCAGGAAAGGGAGCTGGAGGCCTGGGAGCGGACTTCGAAGGGATAGCGAGGAGCACTGCAGGCGGAGACACCTCCTGAGCAAAGTCACAGGAGCTTTGGAAGTGTGACACCTGCTTGGAGAATTACAGGGGGACGCGTGCCAGGGTGTGAGATGAGACGGAGCTGCGGCAGTGGAGCTGGAGGTCCAGGGTCTGCCTTCAGCCAGCTCAGTGTAAGGGCACTTCTTGGCTCTCAGCCCTTACCTGCTTCCCCTCTGGGCAGGGGACAGAGCATACGTTTCTGAGGCTGAAGAAAGCCTGAGGTTTATTGACATTCGTTAAATGAGAGTGTTCGCCGACCTTCCGCCCTTTGCCCTCTTCCTCTTTGAGCATAAAGCAGGTCCAAAATCTTGCAGTCATATTTGACTCTTTTCGTGCCCCCTTTCCATTAACCAGCCTCCAAGTTCTATCCATTTTCCCCCTCAAATGCCGTTTCTTTCCTCTTTCCCACTTCTGCTGCTCTTCTCCCACTTCAGGCCTGCAGCAGCAGCCTCCCTAGGAGCACAAGCCGGACAACCACGCCCTCTGTCTGACTCACGCCTCCAGGGCCTTACCACTTGGCTTAGGGATCGCCTCCCCGCCTGGGTTTACCCTCATCGGAAGTCAAAGGCACTTCTGCAGTGTTCTGCTAAGCCTGACTCCCACCCCAGATGCTGGACATCCCCGAATGTCTGTGCTGTGCAAGGTTCTGTTCGGCAATGGCCTTGTGACTGAGGGGAATGTATGAGTGAGTGAGCTGACACCAGGGTGCTTTTTTACAACTTTTTGTCGAGTTACAGCTCCCCTCTTACCCCTGGGGCTTGTTTCAGCCCCACAGCAGCCCTGAAGTCGGTGGGAAGGATCGCTGCTCTACAGATGAGGCCTCTTAGACCAGCCACAGCAGCACCGTTCAGCCCATACTCTCCATTCCAGGGTCCTTGCTGGCCCTCCAGGGGCTCACAGCCTGGCGGGCCAGGACATACGTGGCGGGGAGAAAGCCTAAAGCTGTGTGCTATGTTAGAAAGAGAACAGAAACCTGTTCTGGGGAAGCTGCTAACCTTGCCTGGTGGGGGGAGGTTTCACAGAGGTGACAGCTGAGCCGAGCAGCTCACTGTGGAGAGGACAGGGAGGATATTCCAGGTGGAGGGAACAGCATAAGCTAAAGCTCTCAGGCAGACTGTCGGCTTTGTCAGTGGCCACCGCAAATTCAAAATCAGGGCCTTTCTGTGTCCTAAAAGTCAATAGACCAGCAGAGAGATGAATGACTGACAGAAGCACACAGACACCTCAGATCCACGAAAGGACAAGATTGAGCTGATCGAGACTTTTGGGGAAGTGGTGGGAAGCGTTGGATGCTGTTGGCGTTTTTCTTGCGCAGACAGGCGTCGTTCTTCCACAGACTAGGGTTTCGAGCTCGCGGTGGCCACAGTTTAGCTTCCTGCACTGAATCTGTGGACAGCAGGAGGCCAGGCCCCGACTACCCCAACACACCCCTCTGAGCTGCTCTGGATTTCCCCTTCACAAAGAGCCTGGTCTCCCACGTTTGCGAAGGAAGGAACACTTGTCTCTGTCTGGTTCGAAATGGACAGACTATCCCGTCCTTTTGTCCCCGGGACTCACTAGCTGGGGACTCTCCCCAGCAGGAAGGCGGTGATGGGCTCGCTCCCTTCTCTCTGTATCTAATCCTGTCAGTGACCTTCCTCCCCCTTGCCCAGAAGTGGAGCCAGGCGCTTGGGTTTCCCTGATAAAAGATGGTTCTCTTCCTAGATTCTTTTTAGCCTAAGACCTTGTCCCAGTGTGTATAGAGCAACAAGGGCATACGTACTGGTTTTAATTCAGAGACCTATCATTTTTTTAATTAATTTTTTAACATCTTTATTGGAGTATAACTGTTTTACAATAGTGTGTTAGTTTCTCCTTTACAACAAAGTGAATCAGTTATACATATACATATGTTCCCATATCTCTTCCCTCTTGTGTCTCCCTCCCTCCCACCCTCCCTATCCCACCCCTCTCATGGTCACAAAGCACAGAGGTGATCTCCCTGTGCTATGCGGCAGCTTCCCACTAGCTATCTAATTTACATTTGGTAGTGCATATATGGGGTCAGGTTTTTAAATTTAGATATAATATTCCATTGTATATATGTGCCACATCTTCTTTATCCATTCATCTGTTGATGGACACTTAGGTTGCTTCCATGTCCTGGCTATCGTAAATAGAGCTGCAATGAACATTTTGGTACAGAGACCTATCATTTTAAAGGAAAAAGACTTGAGGCTTCTGATGTGTGAACCTTAACAATGCCAGCCCTTAGAACGTTGCTCTTTGGGGTCTTATTTTCTCACTTACAGCTGTTGGTGTGAGTGTATGTATGGTACAATAGACAGAACTGAAAATTTACCATTTTAACCATTTTGAGTGTACAGTTCAGTGGCATTAAGTACGTTCACATTGTCGTGCAACCATCACCACCATCCGTCTCCAGAACTCTTTTCATCTCGTAGAACTGAAACTCTATACGTACTAAGCATCACTCCCTGATTCTCCCACTTGCCCCAGCCCCTGGTGCCCGCCCTTCTGCTTTCTGTGTCTATGAGTTTGACTGCTCTAGGTCCCTCATGTAAGTAGAATCATATAGTATCTGTCCTTTTGTGTCTGGCTTATCTCACTTAGTATAATGTCTCCAAGGTTCTTATTTCACTTAGCATAAGTTCATCCATGTTGTAGCATGTGTCAGAATGTCCCTTCTTTTCATTTTTATCTTATTGTTGTAAGAACACTTAAGGTGAGATCCACCATATTAATAAATGTTTGAATGTACGATAGGTACAACACACCTCTAGAGCTTACTCATCTTGCTTAACTGAAACTTTCTGCCCATTGATCAGTAACTCCCCCTTTCCCCCTTCCCCAGTCCCTGGCAACCACCATTCCACTCTTTGAGTCTGTGAATTTGACTACTTTAGATACCTCATATAAGTGGAATCATGCAGTATTTGTCCTTCTGTGACTGACTTATTTCACTTAGCATAATGTTCTCAAAGTTCATCCATGTCTCATATAGTGGAATCTCCTTTTTTAAGGCTTAATAGTATTCCGTTGTATGTATATACCACATTTTCTTTATTCATCCATCAATGAACACTTAGGTTGTCTGCATGTTGGCTATTGTGAATAGTGCTGCAATGAGCTTAGGAGTACCCATATCTCTTCAAGATTCTGGCTTCAACTCTTTTGAATATATACCCAGAATTGGAATTGCTGGATCATGTGGTGGTTTGGTGGTTCTATTTGAATTTTGTAAGGAACCTCCATACTGTTTTCCACAGTACCTGTATCGTTTTTGCATTCCCACCAACAGTGTACAAAGGTTCCAGTTTCTCCACATCCTTGCCAGCACTTATCTTTTGACTTTTTGATAACAGCCATCCTGACAGGGGTGAAGTGGTATCTCACTGAAGTTTTGTTTTACATTTCCCTGATGATTAATGACATTGAGCATTTTTTCATGTACCTGTTGGCCATCTGTATGTCTTCTCTGGAGAGATGTCTATTCAAGTCCTAAGCTCATTTTCTAATCAGGTTATTAGCTTGGGTTGGATTTTTTTTCTTTTTTTTTAACTATTGATTTGAAGTTCCTAATACAGTCTGGAGATTAACTCCTTATTAGATATAAGTTTTGCAGATATTTTCTCCCATTCCATAGTTGCCAGAATTTCCTTCCTTTTTAAGGCTGAATAATATTCCATTTTCTCTACTTATCCATCAATGGACACTTGACTTGCTTCCACCTTTTGGCTGCTGTTCATGGTGCTGCCATGAACGTGGGTGTACAAATATCTGTTCAAATCCCTGCTTTCAGTTTTTTGGAGTATGTTCCCAGATGTGGAATTGCTTGATCCTATGGTCATTCTATGTTTAATTTTTTTAGGAACCACCATACTGTTTCCCCCAGCAGCTGCACCATTTTACATTCCCACCAACAGTGAACAAGGGTTCCAGTTTCTTTACATCCTTGTCAACACTTGTTATTTTCTGTTTTCTGGGGTTTTTTGATAATAGCCATCCTAACAGGTGTGAGACGATTGCTCACTGTGGTTTTGATTTGCATTTCCCTGATGATTAGTGAGGTTGAGCATATTTGCATGTGCTCATTGGTCATCTGTAAAGTATATCTTTTTTGGAGAAATGTCTGTTAAATCACAACTGTTCTTGGTGTTCGTTTGGACGTGAACATATATCACATGGGGGATTTAGGTTGCAGGGGAGGGGGCTGCCATCGGGATCTGATTCATTCCCTAGGCTAGACCTGGGTACCCAGCCTCTAGAGACAGCTAAAGTATCACCAAAATTCTTATCTGGCTTACAGTATTTACAAACTTTAAAATAATTTGTATATGATTTGAGACAAATTAGATTTGATTTTGGTTTTGTTTTTACAAGAGGCTGGTTTGCTGAGAATTGTATGTGCATTATTTGACAGTTAACGTTATGGATCCACAGGAGCAGGAAGGGTTTCTTCTTTCACCTCCCAGGCGTCCCCCTAGAGATCAAGGAAGGGAACAGGCTTTAAGGCTTCTTGCTTTTGTAGTAGTACAGGGGAGCTGTGGAATTGGTGGCTGTGCTAACTGGATTTCAGGACTGCTGTGACAAAGTACCACAAAGTGGGCGGCTTCAAACAACAGAGATTTATTTTTTCACAGTTTTGGAGGTTAGAAGTCTGAAATCCAGGTTTCAGGGCCAGGCTCCCTCTGCAAAAGCCCTAGGGGAGGATCCTTTCTGCCTCTGCCAGCTTCTGGGGGCTCCAGGTGTCCCTGGGCTTGTGACCACAGCACTCCAAATGCCGTCTGCCCTCTCATTTCCTCATGCTTCCCTGAGCGTCAGGAGAGATTGAGTAAGAAACCAGCAGTGGGTATTGGTGAGTGTAACACCACCAGAAAAATAACAAACCCATTTGCCCCCAGCGAAGCTCCTGCATCTTAGATGGGTGTCTGTGTGTACGCGGTTGAAAGCAGAAAGCATAGGTGCGTACACACACCGTGTATTCATGAGTCCAGTGGATGTGTGAGGGCCAAGATATAGTGGTAAGCAAGACAGACAGGACCTCTAGGCACACTGTTTGCTAGGCCTTGGTGCAGGCGCCCAGATCCTTGTTCCCTGGCTGATGCACATTGAACCAAATGAATAAAAAGTTCGCCAGCCACATCTGTTTAGGGAGAACAGATGACAGGGCCATCTGCCGACACAAAGAGGATTATGGTGTACAAGACAGACGGGCTTCAAGGTTGGTAGTGGGTGTGCATTCGTCTGTGTATTTTGAGGTATGCTCCTTCTGTTCCCAACTTGTTGAGAGCTTTTGTCATAAAAGTGTTTTGAATTTTGTTGATTTCTTTTTCTGCATCAGTTGAAAGGGTCATATATTTATTCTTCTTTCTATTATCATTGTGGATCACCCTTATCAATTTATATATATATAATTTATATTGATTTATATGTTATGTTTTATATATATATATATATATATATAATACAGTGATATTGTGCCATTCTTTCATGCCAGGGGTAAGTTTCATTTAATCATGGTGTATGATCTTCTTATTTTGCTGTTGAGTTTGGTTAGACGTTTGCTGAGATATTTTGCGTTTATATTCATCAGGCATATGTGCCTATAGATTTATTTTCTTGTACTGTTCTTTATCTGGCTTTGGTGTCTGTGGGATGCTGTCCTCAAAAAGAGCTTGTGAGCGTTCCTTCTTCCTCAGTTTTCTGGGAAGGGTTTGATAATGATTGGCATTATTTTTTTAATGTTTGGTAGGCTTCACCAGTGAAACCATCTGGTCTCAGGATGTTTGTGTTCATCGTTTCAGTGTCCTCATTTATTATTTGTCTGGTCTGGCTTCTATTTGTGATTCAGTCTTGGTAGTTCTGGGAATTTATTCATTTAATCTAATTTATCAAATTTGTTGCTGTATAATTGTTAATAATAAGCTCGTATGGTCCTTTGTATTTCTTTGATGTCTCTTATTGATCAGATTTTTGGACTCCTTCCTTTTTTCCTTGGTTAGCATAGCTAAAAGTTTGTCAAGTTGCTTTATTTTTTAAAAACCAAACTTTTAGTTGATTTTTTTTCTCTGTTTTTTTTAGTCTTTCTATCCACTGTTTATTCTCTAATCTTTGCTCTGTCCTTTCTTCTCCTAATTTTGTGCTTCTTTTTTTTTCCTGCTTCCTTGATGGACAAAGTTCAGTTATTTTTTTGAAAACTTTCATTTTTTAAAATGTAGGCACATGGGGCTTCCCTGGTGGCACAGTGGTTAGGAATCCGCCTGCCAATGCAGGGGACACGGGTTCGTGCCCTGGTCCAGGAAGATCCCACATGCCGCGGAGCAACTAAGCCCCTGCGCCACAACTACTGAGCCTGCGCTCTAGCGCCCGCGAGCCACAACTACTGAGCCCACGTGCTGCAGCTACTGAAGCCTGCGTGCACCTAGAGCCCGTGCTCCGCAACAAGAGAAGCCGCCGCAATGAGAAGCCCGCGCACCGCAACGAAGACCTAACAAAGCCAAAATAAATAAATCAATTAATTAAATAAATAGGAAAAAAAATTTTTTAATAAATAAAATGTAGGCACATAACTACTTTTAACGTATTTCCTAAATTGTGGTAGTTTGAATTTTTATTTTTCTCAGGATACTGTGGAAATTTTATTTCAATTTCTACATTGACCCTTTGGTTATTAAGGAGTGTGTTAATTTCCACGTATTTGTAAAATTTTCAGCTTTTTCTCCTATTGATTTCTAGTTCCATATCATAGTGGTTGGAAAGTTATGAGATATGATGTTAATCTTAAATGTGTTAAGAGTGGCTTTGTGGCCAAGGAATGACATATCCTGGGGAATATTTTCTGTGCCCTTGAGAAGAATGTGTTTTCTGATGTCCTTGGATGGAATGTTTTGTATATATCTGTTCTGTTTACTTTTCTGAAGTGTTATGCGGGTCAATGTTCTCTCATTAATTTTCATTCTGAATGATCTATCCAGCGTTTACAAGTGGGTATTGAAGTGTTCGACTATTGCTTTTTTGCTTTTTCTCCATGCGGTTTTGTTAATATCTGCTCTAAATATTACATATCCAGTGTTGAGTGCATATACATTTATATTTAGAATAGTTTCTTGATAATTTGATCCATTTATCACTGTACAGAAACATTCTTTTTCTCTTATGACTAATCCTGATTGAAAATATGTATTAGCTGATATAAGTATAGTTTTGGTTGCCATTTGCATGAAATTTTTTTATATCCTCTCACTTTAACATATATATGTCCTTAAAGATAAAGTGGTCTCTAGACAGCATATTGTAGGTTCTTTTTGTGAAATTAATTCAACCACTTTCTGCCTTTTAATTGGAGAATTTAGTCTGTTAAAGTTTAACTTAATTGTTGATAAGGACTTACAATTACCCTTTCATGGTTTTCCATTTATTAATGTTGTTGTTAGCGTTCCTTTGTATTTTTTTTTTGGCATGGTATGTGCTCATTATTTTACTTCATCTTTTGTGTAACTACGATAGTTTGTTTTCCATAGTTTCCATGAAATTTATATAAAATATCTTGTGTGTAAAATATACTGAAGTTAATAATAATGAAATTTTAATTTTATATTTTTTTCATTATTTTACATATATTTTATATATTTTTTCTCATTATTTTATGTAAACAATAAATTATCTATCCCCTAAAAAAAAAAAAAAAGACAGACGGGATAGGCATAGAACTACAGGTGAGCTTTGCTTATTCATTAATGTGCTTTCTAAAAAGTTCTGTGAAAAATGAAGTTCTGAAATGTATTTCCTAATAACTTCCATTATGGTTGCAGAAATATGTTTCCCCAGAATGGCTCCATCAGACATTGAGGATCCTAACATCCATTTCCAGGCCACAAAATCAGCTCCTACAGGGACACATGACAGTGTGTGTGTGTGTGTGTGTGTGTGTGTGTGTGTGTGTGTGTGTGTGTGTGTAATTGGGTTGCCTGCCTGCCACCTCCTCACTGAAGAGTGTTCTCTGAATCTAGCCTTTTGCAAGCAGTTAGACTTTCTTTGTCATGGATTTTGCCATCCCCGGGTGTTAGGGGATCTGTGACTTAGGTAAATTGACCACTGCCAAGAAAGCAGATGCAAGACCGAATGCACTGTAACCCCAAATTGAACGGCTTCTCTTTGTTTGCAGTTCAGTGGTTTGGTCTTGTTGTGGGACTTTATCACCTGATATGCTTTGCTGTCGTCTCCTGGTTATGAACTGCTGGGTCCCCACCATACTCTGACCACTTCCCGAGGGTTTCTGATGGCCCCAGACACTCTGAGTTCTATATGTGGTCAGGGTGGCTTTAATTCCACCAAGAAGGAGAGCCCTGTCTCTTCTTACTCTTCCTCCTCCCAGCATCCCATGCCCTGGCACCATGGAGATGAGCACTGAGTCTGTTTTCTTGAGCTGCAGCAAAGAGACATGGCTTGAGCAGATTGATACACTTTCTGACAGCGCCAGGACTGGAACCTGGGCCTCCCCGGGTCTGTGCGTTTTCCCACTGCGCTGCCACAGTCTACTAGTCTACTGATCGACTCGAGAGCAATAGACGATAATTGAAGTGCTGTGGGAAAAGCTGCGATGTTAGACACATTCTTTTCATTGTAACTGATGAATGAGATTATTTAACTGGCTTCCTGTTCTGCCTGTAGCCAAATATACAGTGAGTTATGGGCCCAGTCAGGCCCTTCTCTGAGGGCAGCCTGCATCACAGGAATGTTCGCTGAGTGCTTCATCCAGCAGCTGAAGCTATGGTTGAGCTCTTTGTGAAAACGCCATGTGTGTGTGGGGCGGGGGGGCATCCACACAAAACACTAACAGCTAAAAGATGCTTCAGTTTAGAGAACATGTCTGTCTCTAAATATGTCTTTAAGGAGAGAAAAGTTGACTGCAGACGGGGCCAAATTTGCAGCTGAAATGGAACAAGCAGCTGGTGAGGCAGTGCGAGACCAGGGCACATGGACACATTTGACAGAGGACATTCCAAAAGTGAGTACGAAAAGGGTTAACCAAAACCAGGTAAGGGGAAAGTCAAGCACATACATACCAACAAGACATTGATACGTAGCTATGGGTTAAAAATCATATTTGGTTCCTTTATTAAATCAATCAATGTTGAGTATTGTTTCTTTATAGAAGATATATATCTTTATTTAAGGCACCAGTTACTTATTGCTGTGTAACAAACTCTGTCAGAATGTAGTGGTTTAAAGCAACACCATTTCTTTGTTTACGATTCTACGGGTTGGGCTCGGCCCCCCGGGGGGCGGGGGTTCCTTGGTGGGTCTCCCGTGGGCTTGCTCTCACAGCCGCTATCATGGGGACCCCGAGGTGTACGTTCCAGGCAGCCTCACACACATGGCAGTAACTGCTGGCTGTCAGCTGGGTGCCTCGGCTTGCCTTCACCTGCCTCCAGCAGCTGAGACTGTGCTTCTGGGTAGAATGGCAGAAGCCTTTCCAGGGCCAACAAGGGCGGTACCAAGGCCTCCTAAAGTCTAGCGTCGCAAGCGTCAGAAGGGACTCAAAGGAGTTGTCAGGCCTCTTGGAGATTTTTCCCCAAAGATCTGCAAAGGGTGGGTTGGATTCACTTTTGCTGAATGAACACTTCAGAAACGAAATCACACCAAGGTAAAAAATGTGTTTATATCAAATGTTAGTAAATTAAGGATTCCCAGTAGGTTGCCAGAGGTCACCAGATCACCCTGGTTTTAGTGTACAGCTCAGAGGAAGGCCTTCTCTATGCCTCTGTCGTTGAGGGTTAATCTGAGATTCTGGTGCTCAGACAAACCACCAGAGCTCCTTGCCATCTGTAGTTCATTATTTGTGTGAATCAGGATCTTACTGATACTCAGCAACCAAAAACAATCTGGATTCGGATGGTTGTTCGTTCTCATTGATTGACTTTATAGGAAGTAAAAGTTACCCAAATACTAAAATAAAAAGAACACTTTCACCCTAACTTATATATACATTCTGTGTAAGACTTCTCTGAGGAAACGGCCCACGGCTAAAGACAAGGGAAGACAGAAAAGGCTGGAATAAACCCAGTGACCTGGAGCATTCTCTTATCTCAGGATCATATTGCAATGAAATAGTATGTCTAGATGGCTTTCTTTCCTATTCTTAAAACTGTCTCCAAGATGTCGATTTTATAACTCCCGGCAGTAACCCATTCTTGACTCTCGCTACCTGTTTCCAGTCTGGAGTTTGATTCTTACTTGTTAGTGCATATTCCTTCTTGTCTGCTGGGCCCACTTGCCCCATTACCATCTTTCATGGCCATGAAAAGTTAAGTGGTTATTTCACATGATCTCCTGTAACCGAATACCACGGTTCCATCCCACATCTGACTTCTCTGGGGTAAATGCCAGCTCTTTTCTCATCATTACAAAGCTCTGTGGCACAGCTGCTGACCCACGCTTCCCAGGCAATATTGGCGCAACATTTCAATATAATAAAAAAAAATCCACGTCGCTGTCAAAGAGAGGAGTACAGATTGCTCACGTTTAAAGTCATGAAACGAAATTGCACTGGACGTAATAGCAAGGTTATTTGATTTTTTTTTTTAATTAGACTATCAGCCTTTTGAAACAACTGTAACTAGAGATTGCAGATAATATAAACAAGAGACTCTGAAATCCTTTGGGATGCCCTTAGACATGTCTAGTTCAGACCCTCTTTGGGCTCAGGCAAACTTTTACTAAACCAAGAAAAAATAGCTTGGGAAGCAAGGAGGCTCAGAGTTATTCTAAAAAACTGCATTTGCCTGTGCAGCTGACTTGGGGGGAGCGGGAGGAGAAGGGATCGCCAAAAGGGGGACCAAGTGGGATTTGTGTAATTTCATTTGCCTCTGCCCTGGGGGTGTGTTAGAAATTTTAGTAAAGGTGCAAGTAATGCAGCATGCTGTGATTACATGTATATGGCAGTCATTGAAGCATAGACAAGAATGGGCTTAAAAGATAATTTGGTGGTGGGGGGGTGGCATAGTGAGGCTGACTCTGTCAGGAGATGACAAATGCCTGCACAAATGATGCTAAAGCTACAGAGCCATCTACAGATGGGATGACAGGTTGAGAGGGGCAGGTCCATAGAAGAGGCTCTGGCACCCCTGCAGTCTCCTGCATGTCTCAATTATATAGGCATTTAAGGCATACATAGCAGGTTGATTGGTTGGTTTTTTAATCAGGAGCAGAATTTCTTTAAGATCTCTACTTACCAGATTTACTGTACATGAGCTCAGGGAAGGATGGGGGTTTGTCATCTTAAGGAAGCCCAGATATGGTTTTACAAAGACCCCAGGGAGGAGGGATGTAACAGGTCCTTCATCGGGGACCCTTATAGCCAGCTTTATCGGCGTACACCAGCTACAGTTTTGCACCGACTCGCTGGCGGCAGAATATTTAAGTGCCTGCATGTAGTGCACTGTCCTTCCTTTATCCCCAATTCCCAGAGTTGGAATTTAGCCAAAAGAGTGCATGTGTCGCGGAAACTGAACTGTAAACACCATAGCTCTCCCCTAATTTGTCAACTTCCTCAGAGCTCAGAGAAGGGGAAGCAAAGCCCTGGGCCTGGCTGATGAACAGCTCACCCATCCTCCCTGCAGCCCCACCAGGAGGTCCCATCAGACAACACCACGGTCCTACATGGATGTGCTAAGGCGAGAAGGGGTTAGGTGAGGAGCCCAAAGCCACACAGCCAGCCCTATAGTGGTTGGGGAGCAAAGGGGCCTGACTTTCCCCTGCAAGTAAGGAAACTCTGCTTGCTTCTTTCTAATACTTTCAATGCACACTGTCAATTGAGCAGGTGGCATGTTTTGATTTGTTTTGTTCTTCCATTCATGTGTGTGGTTGGTTGGTTGGTTGGTTGGTTTGCCTTTTGCCTTAAAAGTGCCCATGGATCAGCTATTGGGAGCACGAAGGTGTCACTTTTTTTTTTTTTTTTTTTTTTTTTTTTTTTTTTTTTTTTTGCCACGCTGTGCGGCTTGTGAGATCTTAGTCCCCCGACCAGGGATTGAACCCGGGCCACGGCAGTGAAAGCACCGAGTCCTAACCACTGGACCGCCAGGGTATTCCATTCCCTCTTTTTTATTTATTTATTGGTGAAGGGCCTGACTTTCCCCTGCAAGTAAGGAAACTCTGCTTGCTTCTTTCTAATACTTTCAATGCACACTGTCAATTGAGCAGGTGGCATGTTTTGATTTGTTTTGTTCTTCCATTCATGTGTGTGGTTGGTTGGTTGGTTGGTTGGTTTGCCTTTTGCCTTAAAAGTGCCCATGGATCAGCTATTGGGAGCACGAAGGTGTCACTTTTTTTTTTTTTTTTTTTTTTTTTTTTTTTTTTTTTTTGCCACGCTGTGCGGCTTGTGAGATCTTAGTCCCCCGACCAGGGATTGAACCCGGGCCACGGCAGTGAAAGCACCGAGTCCTAACCACTGGACCGCCAGGGAACTCCCCTCAGGTCATCCAGTCTAACCAAAGTCTGCCTCAGTATCATTTGCTATCCTGTCTCTCCTGATCCCAGGAGAGAAGGTTGGCATTGGTGATAGGACACCAGAATTATGTGAAGTTTCCACCTTGGTTCAAGAAGAGTTGCAAACTAAGAGATGGGCCTGCCATCGCAGTGGCTCATGGTCTGTGAGTCCAGGCTCTCAATAGCTTCCAGTTCTCAGCACACCCGTAGCCCCCTGCCCTCCCTCCCTTTCTGCAGGCCGCGAAATGCACAGTGATCGGAGGCTCTGGGTTCCTGGGGCAGCACATGGTGGAGCAGCTGCTGGCAAGAGGCTACGCTGTCAACGTATTTGACATTCGGCAAGGGTTCGACGATCCCCGCGTGCAGTTCTTCCTGGGCGACCTCTGCAGCCAACAGGTAACAGACCACCCAGCCCTGCCGATTGTCCCAGGCCCCTGAAGGGAGACTACCAGACTTACCCTGCTCAGAGGCCAGCCAAGTTGTTGTTTCCGAAAGAAAAGTTGTTTTGAAAAATTGTAAAGTTATAGGAAAGAATTTAACACACACCCGCATTGTTACTAGCGAGAATGAGTAACTGTCATCTCTGTCACTACTACTCCACTCTGCCCTGGTAGTTCGAAGGCAAGTGTGGCCAATACAGAAATGAGTGGATGTGGCTGAGTAGCAATAAAACTTTATTTACAAGAAGTTGTCCGCGGGCCATAGTGTGCCGACTGCGGCCCCAGAGTGTATATCCAAAAGTCTAATTGCTGGAGTTTTTTTTTTTTTTAATTGAGATATAATTCACATTCCATAAATGTCACATTTCTAAAGTGCACAGTGCAGTGGTTGTTAGTCTGTTCACAAAGTGATGCATCCCTCACCACTATGGAATTCCGGAACCTTGTCATCACCCAAAAAGGAAACCCCAGGCCTGCTAGCAGTCATTCCCCGTTTCCTGTCCTCCCCACCCCCCGCCAGCCCTGGGCAACCGTACATCTCCCATCTCTACTCTGGACACTTCGCGTAAGTGGAATCGTAATATTTGCCGTTTTGTGACTGACTTCTTTCCCCTAATGTTTTCAAGATTTAGCCGAGTTATAAGGGTGTTAAGATTTTGAATTTTAAGATGTTGCCAAATTGCTCAACAAGGCTGCTTTGTCATTTACGTTCACGGCAGCCATGTGGTAGGAACCCCGTTGCTCACGTCCTTGCCAGCACTTGGTACCCTTAGACTTTTTGGCATTGCCGTTCTGGAGAGTGCGAAGTGCTACCTCAGTGATGCTTAGTGTCACGTGTCCTCTCTGCGTGGGTGGCTCATTTGTCTTTGGCTTGACCTTGTTTTCCCTAGGGGTGTGTAATTCCTTTCTATTTGAGACAGTCCTTTGCATGGTGTATGTATCACAGTGGCTTCCTTCAGCCTGTCACTGGGCTCTTCTTCTTGGCTTTGGCATCATTGGCTATAGTTTCGTTTATCTGTTTGTTTTGGATTTTAAGGCCATGGCTTCCCCTGCAGCCCTGTCAAATTCCAGGCTGTCTTCCTTACCCCACCCTCCCCACCTGTGGGCCTGGAGATGGGGTAGAAGTCTTCCTTGTTCGTCATCACTGCTTCTCTCACCCTGACCTGAGCGCCTGTCTTTCCAGTTCACAGCCTCTAAGACCTCCACACTACCAGGTCTGTGACCCAGCCAGGCATCTGGCCCTTTCCCACTATCCCTCACCCCATTCAGAGCCTCCCTGCTGTCAAGGCTATGGCTGACTTTCCCTTGCATGATTCTCAGCCCTCTTACCCTTTTCTTCTCATTGTATGTAGCAGTCAGAGTTCTCCAGAGGAATAACCAGGGAGACATGGATTGTGGGGGCTGGCAAGTCTGAAATTTGCAGGACAGGCCGGCGGGCTGGAAGCTCAGGCAGTCCTGGGGCCGATTTTCTTCTTACCGAAACCGCAGGTGTTACCCTTAGGCCTTTCAACTGATCGAATGAAGCCCACCCAGATTATCAAGGATAGTCTCCTTTGATTTCAAGTCAACTGATTATAGATGTTAACCACAGCCACAGAATATCTTCAGAGCAGCCCCTGGACTAGTGTCTGCTGGAAGAATGGAGACAGCCACATGGACACATAAACCTCCCCATCATGTTGTACTTCCTGGGTTAAACCCCAGCCCTGGTTAAATCCAGTTCTACTTCCCTGGGGGGGTCTCTGTGCAGCCAAACGGGGCTGGAGAAGAAAATACAAGCTTGTTGCCTCTTTCTTCACCGTCGTGGTCTTCAGGCGGCCCGTGTACCTTCCGGCACCATATCCGCAGACCTACGCTCTGCACGTGCTTAGCCCTGGAAATGGTCCAGGCACCAGCTAGAGCCCGTGTCTTCTTCCCTACGTGGTGATTCCTCTAGGGATTCTCCACCCTCTCTCCTTGATCAGCCATCAGCACAGCATCACCATCTTAAGAAAACAGAACACCCTGATGCGGCTTTAGCTACTGCCCCGCTTTCCCCTTGTGGCCATTTGTTCTCAGCGCCTCTGACTGCTTCCCTCCATTGTCTCATAGCAGCACTCCAGCTAGGTCTTCACCTAACAGCCACTGACGCAGCCACCAGGGACCTGGAAGTGACCAGATCTGGTGGCCACACCGTGCTTCTCATCGGCCTGGACCCTTCCGCAGCATCTGATAGTTTCTTCACTCACCACCCGCTCATTTCTCCTCCTGCCTCACCAGTTGCCCCTCCTCAGTCTCCTTACCTCTGTAACTTCTAAACTTGGCAGGATCCAGGGCTTATTCCTTAGATCTCTTTTCTCCAAGCACACTTAGTGCCCTGGTGATTCCACTCCGGCTCACAGATTAAATACAGTCTAGAAGCTAATAAGCTCCAGGCTGGAGATCTCCAGCCTCGTATCTATCCAGCTGCCTGCTGGGTATCTCTCTTTGTGCTGTATCTAAAATTCAGCTCCTGGCTCCCTGCCACAAGCTGGCCCCCTCCCCCACCACAGCCAACCTGCTCCTACTAAAGTCCTCACCATCTTGATAAATGCCCACTCTGTCTTTCGGATTGCTTTGGCCAGAAACTTTAGATTTATCCTTGATTCCTTTCCCTTCCGTACCCTTGATCCCATCCATCACCAAATCTTGTTGACTCCACTCTCAAAGTAGATCTCCAATCCATCAACTTCTCACCCCTTCCATTACCACCCTGGTCCAAGCCACCACCCTTTTAACGCATAAATCAGACTTCAGGGCTCCTCTGTTCAGAAGCCTCCAGGGGTGTCCAGTCCTATTTATAGCAAACATGCAGACCTGAATAATCACCCACAAGGCCCTGCGTGATCTGACCTCACCCGCTCCCACACTCCCCCTCATTGCTCCGGTCCAGGTACACTGGCCTCCTTACTGCTTCTCAAACTCACCAGCTGAGTTCTTGCCTCAGGACCTTTGCACTCGCTGCTCCTTCTGTCAGGAATGCTCTTCGTGAACCGCAGAGCTTGTTCGGGAAATTCCTGTCTTTGAGCACCTTATGCTAAGCATCCAGCCCCTCTGGATCTCCCTTACTCTGCTTTGTGTTTCTGTGTAACACTTGGCACTGGCTGATATGCTCTGTGTAAACTTAGGTATCTGTGCCCCCCACCCAGAGAATGTACCCTCCTTGATGGCAGGGATATGGTCTCATTTGATCACTGACATGTCCCCTCAAAGGAGACAGGCTCTTTAGCAAACTTCAGCTCCCCTCCAAACCACTCCCCCGCAGCTCCCACGCCATCGTTGCCAGTATTTCGTTTCCAGATTTTCTTCACCCTGAAGATGGTAAAGGACGAGGGAGGGATGGGCTGAAGTCTCCACTCATCAGCACCTCTCCTGTCCCATTTCTCTCTCCCAGGTTCTTTCCTGTTCCTGCTGAAGCATTTCCTGTAGCGCATTCCCCCCAGCGAATATCTGTACACAGTAAACTCGCTGAGTCCTTTTATGCCCGAAAATGGCTCTATTTTCCCCTCACTCATAAATGCCAGTTTGGCTGCAGGTGGAATTCTAGTTTCACAATTTTCCCCCCGTCGCTCAATCTGAGTGAGCATCGTTCCTTCGTAGGTCAGCTGAGTTTTCCTCGTGACTTTTAGGATTTTCTTTTTTGTCCTTTATGGTCTGAATTTAGGATTTTCTTTTTTTGTCCTTTATGGTCTGAATTTTAGTTTTCTTTTTGAATCCTACTCAGCACCTGGTGGGCCTCATTTTAAGAAAGTTCTTCAAATATTGACTCTACCCCCATTCTTTCTGGAAGCCTTACTGGACATACAGTAGAGTCTTTCGTTATATTCTACATGTCTCTTAGTCTCTCCTCCGTGTGTTCTTTCTCCTTCTGTCTTTATAATATTTTATAGATTCCCTCTCTTCCATATCCACTCACAGCCAGGCCTGTTTCATCTGTATCCCCTCCCCCCCCTCAGATTATTTTAAAGCCAAACCTAGACATCTCATCTTTTTTTTTTGGTAAATGTTTCAGTATTTGTTGCTAGAAGATAAGAATCCCTTTAAAAAACACAACTCCATGACCACTCCTAAAATGCATTGACAATTCCTTAATTTCTAACCAGTGTTCAGATATCTCTGAATGTCTCACAAGGTTTTTGTATAGTTGTCTTTCCAAATAAGGAACCAAAAAGGCTGAGGAATATTGTAGTCAACTGAAGGGGCAGGACAGGAATGAAGTGTTTAAGTCTCTCTTAATTCATAAGTTCCCTTTCACATTTTAAAGCTTTAGATTATTCATTGAATAATGGATGTTTATCGTAAACCACGGTCTGGATCTTGCAGATTTCATCTCCATCGCGTTGTTGAACATGTCCGTGTAGATTATATTAAATACATTAAAATTATTTTCACCTGTTTCTTTTTACTTTTTTATGTTTTTTTTTTTATTTTTTTACTTCTGTTTATTTAATTGTTTTGGCCGTGCCACACAGCTCGCGGGATCCTAGTTCCTCGAACAGGGATTGAACCCAGGCCTCCCCCCCCGACCCCGCCCCGCAGCGGAAGCGCAGAGTCCCAACCACTGGACCACCAGGGAATTCCCACTTTTTCCTTTTTTAATGTGGCTACTACAAAATTTGAAGTCGTATCTGTGCTGTGTATTATATTTCTAGTGGAGTAAAGACTGCATCTGATTCTGGTTTGGTTTTTTTCCTTTGGGGCATCATGGGTTGATACCCCAATAGCCATAAGCACACCTAGTGCTCAGATTTTGCTTTCTATACACCATTGCCCATAATAGGAACCAGGGCTTCTTGGGAACATAGCCTATGCAGGACTCTGGGGCAGGGGGAGGTAGTACAAGGTGAGCCTGGAATATTTTCTTAGGACAAAATTAAGGAAGTACTCAAAAACTAATGAGAATATGTCAAGAAGACACAGGAACCAATTTGAAGAGCCTCCACTGGCCAAATTTGGGACATTTTGAGCCTCACAAAATATAATGGTGGTGGATTACGCAGAGGGAAAGGTACCTTTTTGATGGCCAGGATCTGGCAGCCGTCACGTTAACCAAATGATTGGATCAACATCACCAACAATGGGACAGACTGCCTTCTTGTTCCCCCTGGGTGATGCCCTGAGCAGGTCATAATGTCACTGGTGTGATGTTCTTGCCAAAAGTATTCAATCTAAAAGACTAATCCAAATTGAGGGGACATAATTGGGACAGTTGGGGAAGTTTGGATAGAGACTAATTATTGGATAGCAGTATCCAATGGTAACTATCCTATCTGTTACAAGTGGATTACACAGAGGGAAAGGTACCTTTCCTTGAAACCATGGTTTCTACATAGAGAAAATTGTGGCAAAACGCTAATCATCGGTGGATCTAGGCACATAATTCGTGGTTGTCTTCTTTCGGTGATGTTAGTATCTATTGATCATTCCTAGATCTTATTACTTAGTTAAGGTTTCACACAATGGTGACATGCTATTATCCTCTCTTTATTTCTTAGCTCAAATCTTTGTACCTTGTGCAGATTAAATGCTTGACTCTTTCCCCTTATTTGCCACTTTGCGAAAGGAATTCTTACTCGTACTGGGGATCAAATTGTCCCTTCTTTCTTTTTTGGCCAGTGGGAGCGTCTTCAAGTTGGCTCTCGAGTCCTTTCGACAGGAATTATTTTCTGATGCGACAAGGTGTTCCTGGCTCATCTTGTTTCCTGCCCCAGATCTGCAATCAGCCGTTGATCTCAGGAGCTCTGCTTCCCTGTAGCAATAAATTAAACGTACATGTTTTTGTCTCAGGTTACTGTTTTGCGTCTGGTTTCACAGAAAGGCATGCTGCTGTGTCTTGGGTATTTACACTGTCTTTTCATACGATTCATAGTGTGTATCTATGGGCTCATCTTCCCCAGGAGCTTTAGCTCCAGGTGCCCTGAACCGTGCCCCATCCATCCACCACCCATGAGGCACAAAGGCAAAGATGCTGCCTTTCTCTGGACCCCACAGGCTTCTCATGCCCCAAGCCAGTTTTTATTTGGGCCCAGGTACTGGGGAGGGGGGGCAGTTAAAGGGACAATATGGTTTCTGTGCCATGTACTCGTGTGTCGTTTGACTCTTTGACAATGAGAATGTATTTCTGTGTTGACTGTAGAATTATTAAAGGGCAGGACACCTACATGCCCCAGATTGGAGAGTGGTAATGTGAGGAGGATGTTTACTTGTCTAAAGCGGGAGTGGTTTTTTGTCTTTGTTTGCTTCTCCAGGATCTGTACCCAGCTCTGAAAGGGGTAAGCACGGTTTTCCACTGTGCATCGCCCCCACCATCCGGTAACAACAAGGAGCTCTTTTACAGAGTGAATTACATTGGCACCAAGAATGTCATTGAAACTTGCAAAGAGGCTGGGGTTCAGGTAAGGGGAAAGCTGGAATGAGTGCCGTCAGGAACGTGTGATGGCCCTTTCCAAGTGTGTGGGGACCAGGGCCCTTGTTCTCTTCCTGTGCCTAGCCAGGCTGGCTTCCTAAAGTGTTGTGAAGAGCCTAGAAATTCAGCCCTGGGACCTGCTGAGCATCTGAACAGACCACCTGAGGACCCTAAGGTTTATTAGTCTTCGTTAAAGAGCTACAAAATTTAGAAATTGCTATTATTTTTGTTTATCGTGGCTTAAATATATATATATATATATATATATAATGTAAATATATATATAAAACATAAAATTTACCATTTTAACCATTTTTTTTTATGTGGTACGCGGGCCTCTCACCGTCGCGGCCTCTCCCGTCGCGGAGCACAGGCTCCGGACGCGCAGGCCCGGCGGCCACGGCTCGCGGGCCCGGCCGCTCCGCGGCACGTGGGATCCTCCCGGACCGGGGCGCGAACCCGCGTCCCCCGCGTCGGCGGGCGGACTCTCAACCGCTGCGCCGCCAGGGAAGCCCGCCTTAGTTTTTTAAGGAACCTCCATACTGTCCTCCGTAGTGGCTGCACCAATTTACCTTCCCACCGACAGTGCAAGAGGCTTCCCTTTTCTCCACACCCTCTCCAGCATTTGTTGTTTGTAGATTTCTTCATGATGGCCATTCTGACCGGTGTGAGGTGATACCTCATTGTGGTTTTGATTTGCATTTCTCTGATGATTAGTGATGTGGAGCATCCTTTCACGTGTTTGTTGGCCAGCTGTGTGTCTTCTTTGGAGATGCTGCTGTTTTTTCAATGGACTATCCCAGACATCCGGAAAAGATCTGAGAATAATATAGCTCCCAGTCACCACAGCATTTAGGTAACAGTATTTTACTAGTGAAGCTGAAGTCCCACGTGTACCCATCCTCTGTGTCACTGCTGTCCTGCCCCACCCACAGGGAAACACTGTTCTGAGTTTGGGTTTATCATTTCTATTTGCTCCACGTGCAGCCAATAGAAGCTATTAGTTTGCATCTTAAAAAAGTTTGTAGGTCTGCGTCTTTATTCCCGTCTTGCCCCTACAAACTTTTATAACATGCAAACTAATAGCTCCTGTTGGCTGCACATGGACCTACTAGAGCATGGACTTGAGGACACGGGGAGGGGGAAGGCTAAGCTGGGACGAAGTGAGAGAGTGGCATGGACATAGATACGCTAGCAAACGTAGAATAGCTAGCTAGTGGGAAGCAGCCGCATAGCACAGGGAGATCAGCTCTGTGCTCTGTGACCCCCCTAGAAGGGTGGGATAGGGAGGGTGGGAGGGAGACGCAAGAGGGAAGAGAAATGGGGATATATGTATACGAATAGCTGATTCACTTTGTTACACAGCAGAAACTAACACACCATTGTAAAGCCATTATACTCCAATAAAAACGTTAAAAGAAAAAAAGTTTGTAGGGGACTTCCCTGGCGGTCCAGTGGTTAAGAGTCTGCGTTTCCACTGCAGGGGGCACGGGTTCGATCCCTGGTCAGGAACTAAGATCCCGCATTCTGTGCAGCATGGCCAAAAGAAAAGAAAAGAAAAGAAAGAAAACCTAAAACTTTGTAAAAATAATATCATGTTGAATATATCTTCCTACATTACACAGCAGAAACTAACACGCCATTGTAAAGCCATTATACTCCAATAAAAACGTTAAAAGAAAAAAAGTTTGTAGGGGACTTCCCTGGCGGTCCAGTGGTTAAGAGTCTGCGTTTCCACTGCAGGGGGCACGGGTTCGATCCCTGGTCAGGAACTAAGATCCCGCATTCTGTGCAGCATGGCCAAAAGAAAAGAAAAGAAAAGAAAGAAAACCTAAAACTTTGTAAAAATAATATCATGTTGAATATATCTTCCTACAACTTGCTTTTTTCGCCCAACATTATGTTTTTGAGATTTCTCCCTCTTCATATACATATAGCTCTGTGGGCAACAGTGCAGGAAGTGGTTTGTTTAATGTAGTATTTAGGGAATGTCTCTCAATAGAGCAATCAAAAGATTGGTTACTGTGCTTTTCTTTTCAAAGATTTAAAGTGTTACTTCCCACATTTCAATCCATAACCCGCCAGGAATTTATGTCTGTATATGTTCTGAAGCAGACAGAGGATGTTTTGGTGCTCAGCACCATGTATTATATGAGCCATCCTTTCCCTGCTGTTCAGGGCCCTGTGCAGCACACCTGTGCGGGCCCGTTCCCGGCTCTCAAACTCTCTTGGCCCCTGTGCCCTGCCTTAGGATGAACGTCAGTATCTAGTGTAGGACAAGTCACTCCCGCAACCGTGTTCTTCAGAATTTGCTTGTCTACCCTCCGAATGGGAGAAGATATTTGCAAATGAAGCAACTGACAAACGATTAATCTCCAAAATTTACAAGCAGCTCAATGTCAAAACAACAAACAACCCAATCCAAAAATGAGCAGAAGACCTAAACAGACATTTCTCCAAAGAAGATATACAGATGGCCAACAAACTAAAAATAGAACTACCCTACGACCCAGCCATCCCACTACTGGGCATATACCCTGAGAAAACCATCATTCAAAAACAGTCATGTACCACAATGTTCACTGCAGCTCTATTTACAATAGCCAGGACATGGAAGCAACCTAAGTGTCCATCGACAGAGGAATGGATCAAGAAGATGTGGCACATATACACACTGGAATATTACTCAGCCATAAAAAAGCAATGAAATTGAGTTACTTGTAGTGAGGTGGATGGACCTCGAGTCTGTCATACAGAGTGAAGTAAGTCAGAAAGAGAAAAACAAATACCGTATGGTAACACATAGATGTGGAATCTAAAAAAAAAAAAAATGGTCTGAAGAACCTAGGGGCCAGACAGGAATAAAGACGCAGATGTAGAGAACGGACTTGAGGACATGAGGAGGGGGAAGGGTCAGCTGGGACGAAGTGAGAGAGTGGCACGGACATAGATACACTACCCAATGTAAAACCGATAGCTAGTGGGAAGCAGCCGCATGGCACAGGCAGATCAGCTCGGTGCTCTGTGACCACCGAGAGGGGTGGGATAGGGAGGGTGGGAGGGAGGGAGACGCAAGAGGGAAGAGATATGGGGACATGTGTATCTGTATAGCTGATTCACTTTGTTATAAAGCAGAAACTAACACACCATTGTAAAGCAATTATAGTATCCGATAAAGATGTTTTAAAAAATGAAAATACAATATTTTACAAAATTTAAAAAAAAATAGAATTTGTTTGTGTATTCTTAGCCCTTTGCTCGCCCGTATACGTTTTAGAACCAGCTTGTCGAGTTCCTTGATAAACCCTGTTGGAAATGTTACTGTAATTGCCTCACACCTAAAGGTAATTTGGGAGAGAATTGATATCTTTCAAATATTGAGTCTCCATATCCATAAATACATACGTAATATGTCTATTTTTCTCTCTCTTTAATGCCTTTCAATAGAGCTTTATACTTTACCTCATAAAGGTTTTATACATCTTTTGTTAACTTTATTCCATGTAGCTTGCTTTTGGTGGTTGAAATGTCTTTCACATTACGTTCTCAACTGCTGCTGCGTAAGGGCACAGTTAATTTTTGTATATCGATTTTGTACTCAGCAACTTTGCTGAACTCTAATATTTTCTGTGTATTCGTAGTGCTTTGTATGTAGACATTTGCAACACCTGTAAGTGGCAATAGTTTTGTTTCTTCTTTTCAAATCATTATACTTTGTTGTTTCCCTTATCCTACCATGCTGGCTAGGACTTCCAGAACCACGTTGAATAAAAGTGGTAAAGATGTGACTCGATCTAATGGTGTTCAGTTTAGGATGGGCTGCCCTTAACCAGAGAGCTGGAAGCTGGGAGCCCTCGCAGGAAAGCAGCTTCCTTTCAAATAGCATTTCACCAGTGGGCATGTGCATGTGCCCATTCGTGTGTGCTGATGTGCCAAGGCTGGGATCAGAATCACCAGGGTCTTTTGCAGACAGGCATCTCCCTCCAAGTTTGTGGGCTATCCTTCCCCCACGGAGGATCACTCCCGTAGTGAGATACCATGAATAATGGAAGTCTGTTCTATCCCTTGGTTGTGATAAGAGGGGGGGACACGTGGAATTCACTGTTGTAGAGTGCGATACCATAATGTGTCCCAAATCCCCATACCTGCAAAAGATGGCGATCTTTGCATTATTTTAAGAAGGCCTGGAAAGTGAAGGCACCATAGTAAAGAATCTGTATGGGGCGAGGGTTGTGAGCACGTGCCATTTGATTCTCTTTCCTACGTGACCATCGTGGTGTTTGGACAGCGATCGTTCCTGACTCGTTGTTTTAAATCTTCTGTTCTCCTCTGCCAGAAACTCATTTTAACCAGCAGTGCCAGTGTCATCTTTGAGGGTGTCGACATCAAAAATGGAACCGAAGACCTCCCTTATGCCGTGAAACCCATTGATTACTACACGGAGACGAAGATCTTACAGGAGAGAGTACGTACCTGAGAACTGGTCGAGTGAGTTACAAACGAGGTCCACGAACGTCTACAGAATTTAGATTCTTAAGAAGAATGTTTACGAACATAGGAAGTTAGTATTCTGAAGCCTAATATGTAAATTGGGAAGTAAAATTTGTGGACGGAATTCGATTTCAGAGATAATAACAGAAAAACTAATAACATAATAGCTTAATGTGGCCAGACGCTACTCTGTGTATTTTACGAGGAGCTGCCTCCTTTAAACTTCACAATGACCCCGTAAGGCAAGTACTGTTATCGTCACCAGGTTACAGAGGAGGACAGTTGGTGCAGAGAGGTTAGGAAGCTTCCCGAGGTCGCGCAGCTCTAGAGCCTGCACTCAACCTCTATACCATGCAAGTTTACTGAACTGCTCCAGAAATCAGACAATTTACGATGACCCAAAGTGGCAGGCGGAACTCAGGCTAAACACTCAAGTGTGTTTTGATTTGAACACGCCTTCCTAGTGGCTCTCTTGCACCCCCTGTCCTTTTTTTTTTTCCTTGAAATTAAACAATGGAAGGCTCTTGCTTTATTTTACGGAAAAGTACTTTTCCACTTGGCAAGCCAGCTTCACCAGGGAGCACCTGGTTGTAGCAGCAGTCTGGGCCAAGTAACAGAGACTGTGACGGTAGCCAGCTCCGGGACTAACGTCCAGGAGAATATTACCCTGAGGACACCCGATACTGCACGCCATGGATGCTCATCGGCCACAGGCAGCTCACCTTAGCCAGGCAGCTGTGAGTTTGCCTCTCCCAGCTGTTGGCAGCGGGCCACGCCTACTGAGGTTTTCTTTCGCAGCCGGTACGTATGGAACCAGAGCTTAACGCCAAATTGGCCAGAGTCCCCCCTGCGCGGCCTGAGTGTCAGCCGCCTCCCATCTGTTTGCTCTTTCTCCAACTCAGAAAGTCCCAAAAGAGCTCATCTGCCGGGAGACCCAAGGGCTTCCCAGTGCAGCGGATGGAGGCCTAGCCTTTTGCAAGCTCCAGTCCTGGGTCTCCCGCCTGCTCCTTGGAGCACAGAGAGCCTCACGTAGCTCCCACCTGCTCAGACTTGACCCAAGGAGCGCTAAAGCTTCCACTGGGCCCCGTGCACCCTCCTCCAGTGCTCCTGGGTCTCCCGCCCACTGGGCTCGGGTGCTGCAAGTGGCAGCTGCGGTTCAGACCATCGTCACGTCACTTGCACTGCCTCTTGGGTGCTCTGCTGGAAATGAGCTAAGCCTGTGAACGCCTCTGGCAGTGACTGTCCTGGAGCCTCCAGTTGGCAGCAGATGTCAACTGCTGTCTGTCGGCTTTCAAACGTGCTGACAGATAATAGATGGAGTGCGGTGTTATCTAGGACTCCTGGAGCTTTCTCCTCTTTAGTAACAGAGATGAGCCTTGGCTAGAGGGCACTTGAAGGCTTATTTAGTCATTTCCTCCGTCGCTGTGGGGACCAGGGCCTGGTGGGGAGAGGAGAGGCAGCTCCACCTTTGGGTAACTCCGATCATTGTGAACGCAGTCAACAAGTAGCTTAAGCTCACTGGACCAAGACATGGACAAGGATTTTGCCACCACAGAGTAGAGATCCTAGGTGAGGTCGGCCATCTCGTTCCAGCAGCACACAGCCCTGGCAGTAGTACCATCGTGAGCCCCATTTTTAACAAGAACCTATCAGATCCTTTGGGAAGTTTCGTTCCCTTTGAGACAAAACTTGTTTCTCTGTACTTGAAGCCCTTAAGTTCTAGCTTGTACCTTAAGCCACGCAGAACATGGCTCTGAGGATTCACCCGACATGTTGGTTCATGTGTTTAGCTACTGAGTTGCTGCCCTGTTTCTCGCCGACCCTCCGCCTCCTCAGCCCCTTCTTCCTGGCCCAGTTGGGTTCATCAGTTCTGACCACAACAGCCCAGGACTGGTGGAAACATACAGTTGGCACATGGAGCTTAAGTCAGGAGCTGGTTTGATGGCGGCAGCCTTGCTGAAGGCCCCCAGCTAACTCATTAACTGGATCTCTCAGATATTTTCCACAGACTGCCGCATTCATGCATTTTCGTGTTTAAACCCAAACCCAGGCCCCTCTGTTGGATTCTACTGGTTTCGACCCAGCTCTCTCCCGTGTTTTCAGATTTGGGTGCTGGAGTGGGGAAAGGGATGCAGAAGTAGTCCCGAATTGTAAGTGTCACTGACGTGGGTCTGCAGCCCGGGGCAGGGGGCGGCGTCCGTGCCCCCGTGCGAGGACCTGTCCCCTGGGGAGCACGTCCGCAGCCCACACGCTCGCTCGTCTCTCCCGCAGGCGGTCCTGGGTGCCAACGATCCTGACCGGAATTTCGTAACCACGGCCATCCGCCCTCACGGCATTTTTGGCCCAAGGGACCCCCAGCTGGTCCCCATTCTCATTGAGGCGGCCAGGAAAGGCAAGATGAAGTTCATGATCGGGTAAGCTGGCTGCTCTCCTCCTCCCCGCACCCCCCGCCCTGGACACAGTCGGCCCTTTCCTTACGTGGCCTTCTCTACTGCCCGCTGTTCATTTCCTGGGGCCGCCACAACACATGAGGCTTAGAATAACAGAAATGGATTCACTCCCAGTGATGGAGGCCGGGACTCCAAAATCCAGGTGTGGGCAGGGTTGGCCCCCACTGGAGGCTCTGAGGGAGAGTCTGTTCCAGGCCCCTCTCCCAGTCTCAGGTGGCTGCCAGCAACCCTTGGCGCCCCTTGGCTCGTAGACCTGTCACTTCAGCCTCTGCCTACATCTTCACATGACGTTCTTTTCTCTGTGTGTCTATCCAAACGTCCCTCCTCTTCTAAGGACACCAGTCATTGGGTTTAAGGCCCACCCTACACTAGTGTGACATCATCTAAACTAATTACATATTCAAAGACCTTATCTCCAGATAAGGTCATAGTCACGAGTTCCAGGGAGACATGGATTGTGGCAGGACATTCTTCTGCCCCATGAACCCTCTCAGGTAGGCTGCGAAAATATTTGTGTCCCTGTTTGGAAATTCCGGAAACAGGCCCAGAGGGGAAACAGTTGGCCCAGGGTTAAGGGCCAAGCCCTCCGCTCTCCTTGCAGCTAGGGAGGCGGGGGAGGTGTTAACATTCCTCCTCTGGGCCAGTGCAGGTGGGAGGGCCGCTGCAGGTGATGAGACTGGGACTGTGTCCCCAGTATACCTTTCCTTCCCCCCCTCCTCCTTCCCGCCCTCCTCCTTCCCCCCTCCTCCTTCCCCCCCTCCTCCCTCCCTCCCTCCCTCCCTCCCTTCCTTTCTTCCTTCCTTCCTTCTCTTTTCTCCCTTTCTTTCCCCCTTTATCCCCGTGCCTTGCCACCTTGCCGCCCTGCCTTTCACTTGGCTTCCCTGCTGTGGGATTAGAAAGAGATAGTAGAAAACTCTGAGTCCAGAGCAAGGCATTAGCCCAGAGTGCCCTGGAGGGAGCTCAGAGCTGCTGCCCTAATTAGAGCCCAGAGCAGACAATACCAGCGTTGGCCACACTGGCATGGGGCAGGCGGGGCATGGGACTTGCAGATTCATTGGTGGGCCCTTAAATATCCCACTGGCCCCGAGGGCCTGGGAGCCCTGGCCTCCCGCACACCTTCAACTGTTATGGACGCCCGGGCGTGCCAGGGGCCGGCATTGCCAAGGCGGGTCCTGGCCCTGGGTCCATGTGCAGGGGCTCTACCAGGTGTGCAGCTAAGTGCTCCCGGTGCAGGGAACCCATTCCTTGTGCACCTGCAGGAACGGGGAGAACTTGGTGGACTTCACCTTCGTGGAGAACGTGGTCCACGGACACATCCTGGCTGCAGAGCACCTCTCCAGAGACACAGCCTTGGGTGGGAAGGTAAGGCACCTGCTTCTACCTGCTCGGCAGCAGCCGGCCCACCCTTTCCTGCCCCTGTGTGTCCGCCTGCCTTCACAATTGTCCTCCCAGTGATTGGACCCACTGGCAAATGGCTTCTATGACCCTGCGTCCTGGCAAACCTGCTTTAGGATCCCACTGGGCCACGGTTGAGCCCCTCTGGTAGGGTGAGGTCAGCTCTGACGCGGAGATGAGAGAGCACACGCGGGCTCCTTTCCCTCCCACTCCTGGGGCCCCCGTCGTCTTTGTTTCTCACTCCTACCTTTGGAATCCCCCGTATTTGGGCCTCATTTTGTTCTCCTGGACCTCTGCCATTTTCCCACTCCTGTAACTCTCAGTGTGGCGGGGGTATGTTGGGTATGGCTTTTAGTTTACACCAAAGACAGCACATTTCAGAAATGTCATATGACCCGTTCGTTGAATCTGAAGATAAGATGATTTACTGCATTTACCATGATTAACACAATTACTAAATTAACAAACGTACCTTCCCAAGTGCCATCGAAGCTTCACTTGAAATCCTGTCATCGCCTGAAAGCCGCCTGCGGCTGCAAATCAAAAAGGCCCCTCGGCCACAGGCTCATACATGCAGATTTGAGGACCGCGATCTGTGTAGGCTTAACCGCCTCACTTTTGAGCTGCCTTGCAAAGGAACTGGGGCGGGCGGGCAGGGAGTGGCCACTGGTTTCTCAAAGTGTTGGTCCTGGCTGAGCTCCAAGCTCCAAGCGTGGCCTGCTGCCCCATCCTGCCGAGGAGCGGTTCCTAACTTCTCCTTCCCCCCTGCAGGCTTTTCACATCACCAACGATGAGCCGGTCCCTTTTTGGACTTTCCTGTCCCGCATCCTGACAGGCCTCAATTACGAGGCCCCCAAGTACCACGTCCCCTACTGGGTGGCCTACTACCTGGCCCTCCTGCTGTCCCTCCTGGTGGTGGTAATCAGTCCCATAATCCGGCTTCAGCCCACTTTCACACCCATGCGGGTCGCGCTGGCTGGCACGTTCCATTACTACAGCTGTGAGAGAGCCAAAAAGGTCATGGGCTACCGGCCGCTGGTCAGCATGGATGACGCCGTGGACAGGACGGTGCGTAGCTTTCACCACCTGCGGAAGGTCGAGTGAGGCGGCCTGGAGCCCGGGCCCTTCCACGCGTTCCCCAGCCGATAACTCTCCCCTTCCGGTGACTTTCTTCTGAGCTTAGGTCTCCTCCGGCTGGTTCTGTGAGAGCACACCCACCCTTCTGCGACTCCGAGGGTGGCGAAATCAGCAGACGTTTCTTCTTCTTCATAGGACTGGATTTGGATTTCTTAAAATAGGACAGCTTCCTAGTCTCCTGTTTTGTATTCTCTCCCTCTCCCCCACCCGCTTCCTCCTGGGTTCCTTATCATTCCAGCGGCCTTGTAAACAATCAGAGAAGCCGTAGGGAAGAAACAAGCCATTTGCTGATTGAGGAGGGGGTCCTAGACTTATTTCCACGCAGCCTGCTCAAGGAGCCCCGGATGACAGATACCCCAGAGAAAAGCAGAAGTTATAAACACATGGTGAGGCCTCAAGTGTACATTTTAAATAGACACAGAGTTTAGAGCAAAAACTTTTAAAAAGCTTGAATAACTGTAAGCCCCCCCCCCCAATCCCTGGGGAGAAGAGCTACCGGTGGTTCGTCTCCTTACACGCTCGCAAGTTCTCTCTCAGGTACAGCTGGTGTGCCTGCCTGCAGGATTTTCTCATACGGCATTCTTTCATGGACACCTTTCTCTTTATCCACAGAGCCCTGTGTCCTTTTAATGGCAAGGTGGTGGTCTGCCCGAGTGGCATGCCGTTTCAAGCTGTTTAGCACCTCTCCTAACATGGGACATTGGGCAGGTTGACAGTAAGCCATGGAAAAGGTCAGAGAGAAGAGTGCCTCCTTTATCTGCTCGGAGTTTGGGCGGAAACAGCACGAGACGATGCAGAAAGGGCCGCTTCCCTGCAGCTCCTGCTCATAGACCCTTCAGGCCAGTTCTGACAGGCATAGCACATATAGTGATGCCGCGTTCTTTATTTTCTGATGTTCTGCTTACAGATTCTGGTTTCTTCTCCGACTCATTGAAATGTAACCTTAAAGACTTCTGTTTGCTTCCCTGCCTTTGTGCAAGGGTGGGGAGACAGCTGGGGAGACTGGAATAAAGTGAAGGTATTGTACATGCTGTGCAGTTTGTGTGATATGAACTTGACCCCCACCTGGGGGGAAACAGCTCCTGGGGTGGGGGGACACAAACAGAAATAAAACAGGGTTTTTGCCCCTAAGGCAGTTAGAATAGAGGAGTTGAGATACGTTCACAAGCCCCTATAATAGCAGGTAGGAAATGATAGACACGCTCGAGACGAGGTGGTGTAAGTTCAGGGGAAGGATACGTGGCTTCCAGCCAAGGCCTTGAAGGATGGATAAAGAGTAAGTAGGTGCAGGCCCCTAGATGGCGTTTCAAGGTAAAAGGTAAGGCTTGTCATCGTTTCATTAGCAATGTGTTGTCTCTCAGATTCAATGAAGTACAGAAATGTCCAGCTGGCCTTGGAGGTTGGTTGAGCTGAACTTTATCTGGTAGGCCTGGGAAACCATTGACAGTTCCAGCAATGGGGAGCCAAAACCCACAAACTCATTCCAACCACCCTGTGTGGAGCCTGAGAGACCAGATAGGAAGTAACAAAACTCTGAGCAATGATGCAGCTGTCCATGCAACTAGAAACGGAGCCTTAGTGGAAGGGCCTGGAAAGGAGTCAGGATTCCTCTGGGGGCTGAGACGGAGGAGGAGGCCAGGACACTGAAGGGAGGACTCCGCATTTGGAGCTACTGGAAGGAGGGTCTCAGGCCGGGAAGACTGGAGACAGCCAGGAAAACAGAGACTCTGCACAGCCCTGGGAAGCTGTTAGAAACTGGCACCCCACCGCAGACCTGAACTGACACTCGGAGGGCAGGCCTGGCACTGTGTTTCGCAGGCCCCCCCCCAGTGGTTCAGAACAACTGAAGTGGCCTCCCACCACGTCACTGAGTGCAGCTAGAGCCTCGCGTCAGCCCCCGTAAGACTGAACTTGCCCGGAGCCCTGGACCACCGCCCTCCCTCCACTTTCCCGCCCTGTCCCTTTCCTGCCAACCAGAGCCTTGCAGTGCACACCCCCCAAAAATGACACACTGGATAACCGACCCGGTCTGTGGCTCACCCGTGTGCAGCCTCAGGCCTGAGGGAAGGCCGTCGTCTCCCAGCCTGGGGACAGCTACAGGTCCAGGCCCGGTTCTGCATGTTCACTGGGGAGCTCTCTTGTTTCAGGCCCTCTCCCCTGCCCATCCATGCCGACCTAGTCCCACACGTGGCGCCGTGCGCACCTGGGTCAGGTGTACTGGGGCGGCTGAGCTGATCTGTCTGCCCCTCCAGTGCAGACTCCACGCCCATACAGGTGTCCTTCCTGAAACACAACTAGATCCTGCCTCTCCTCCGCCGAAAACACTTCAGCGGGTCCTGGTTTTCTCCTGAACCCTGCCTGCAGTGTCCTCTCCCCCACACGGCCCCCAGCCCAGGATGGCCAGCTCCCTTTCCCCCGCCAGTGCCTACCCTGATCCTCCCGATTGGAAACCGTCTCTCTCCCCTGGGCTCCCAGCCCGAGGCTCTCGATCTTCACGTCGTTTACTGTATTCCCTCTGTGCGCTTTCTCCTACCCACACCAGGCAGGAGCTCCTTGCAGGCAGAGGCAACCAGTGTCCCCGCAGCACAGAGGGGAGGTCAGGAGGCATGGGTAAGCACCTGCCTGGCCTGGAATCCTAGAGTAACAGCTGCAAGCGGAGGAAACGGTCCAAGGAATGGGGAACAGCAGCCAGCGGGCCTAGTTGGAGCAGAGGTTCCAGGCCTGGCATTCGTGTGTGGACTCGGGAGGTCTGTGAACCCCATAAATTGGACATGGCCTTTGGGGCATCTGTGAGTGTGTGTCTTTTGGCAGGAGAGGCACGGAGCTGTCATCAGCTTTTCACAGATGACTGTGGCCCAACACAAGATTCGAGCCAGTGGGCTGGGGGCCAGCAGCTGCAGAGAAGCCTGCCCTGGATGGAGGGTCCAAGAGAGACAAGCCGAGGGGGCAGAGCCCAGGCTGGGGCGCCCAGGCATCATGGGCATCCCCATCTGCATGTGTTCCCGGGACAGGGGTTGCCTGTGGCCCGCTGTTCCATCTGTGGGGTCCGTGACTCCAAACCGGGGAAGGACTGGAACCAAGGCAGAGGCTGGCCTTTGGCCACGGCCCTCTAAACTCTGGTGTGCATTTCTCCCCACTGACAGGGAGCTCTAGGCTTCCTCTCTACTTGCTGGGTGAGACAGCCTTGGTGCTAGAAAGTTCTCCCTTCTACGGAACTGAAATGCCTCTGCACAGCTGGGCCCGCATCCTCTTCCTTCAAACCTCACCTGCAGCATCATTTCCTCCTCGCAGCTTTCCCCCACGAAGATCTCTGTCTTCTGGCTTCCTACAAATCCTGGCCCGCATTGCCATCTGAGCACTTCCTCAATCATACAGTAATCACTGGCTCAGCTGCCCAGACCTCCTGTGAGCCGCTACACTGCTCAAGGGCCAGGGGCTTTTGATTCACTTCTCTGTCCCTGGAGTCCTGTGTAGCGCTTACTCCCGAGAAGGTGATCAGTAAGTGTCACCAGACTGGAAGGGCATTGAGAGGAGAAAGCCAGTAACACCCACACTGACCAGCTCCACCAAGGGACACAGGCTCTCATCTGAGGCTTTCCAAAGTGAAGGACTCAAAGGGCATGAATAGATATTTAGGAATGGAGAGAAATAAAAGAGGCATATTGGGAGACTCTAGAACCTTCCATCACCAGCATTCACCTCTTTCCATAAGCACCACCTAGTTGTTGATCTCGGAAGACTCCAAATGATGGTGGACACAAATCAGACTTCCCTTTGTTGGGTCTGCCTCGCACCCACTCAGCCCCAGGAGTTTTGTTCACATTAGCTGCTTCAGCCCAGAGAACTTTCTAGAGTGACCTGGGTAAGGGAGAAAAGGAGGGAAAAGGGTCCCTCCTTTTGTCCTCTACTGCAGCCTGTCTCCCAACTAACTCCTGCAAGATGCCTTGTCTAGTGGTTACTAGGAGACACAGGCGCCATTGGCTGTGGCGGGGCAAGTCGGGGACCATCAATGCAGAAAATATTAACTGCTCTCAGTGCGTCCCACCGAGAAAGTGACAACTCAAGCGCTCCTTGCCTCAAGAGCAGAGGTCTGCAAACTGTGAAGTCAGGGTCACGTCCTGCTTGTTGCCTGGTTTGGTCCATATAGTGTTATTGGCACGCAGCCACGTCCATTCTTTTACGTATTGTCAATGGCTGTGTTTGTGCTACCACGGCAGAGCTGACCAGTTATGACAGAGATCATGTGACCCACAAGCCTAAAATAGTTCGTCTTTACAGAAAAAGTTTGCCAACCTCTGCTTAAGAGTGACCTGTACACCAACAGGCAAATGAAAAGCTGCTCAACATCACTGATCGTTAGGGAAATGCACATGAAAACCACAATGAGGGCTTCCCTGGTGGCGCAGCGGTTGAGGGCCCGCCTGCCGATGCAGGGGAACCGGGTTCGCGCCCCGGTCCGGGAGGATCCCACATGCCGC
>NC_041234.1:120012976-120018953 GCF_002837175.3 Physeter macrocephalus
CTGGGCCCGTGAGCCGTGGCCGCCGAGCCTGCGCGTCCGGAGCCCGGGCTCCGCGACGGGAGAGGCCGCAGCGGTGAGAGGCCCGCGTACCGCAAAAAAAAAAAAAAAAAAAAAAAACCACAGTGAGATACCACCTCACACCCATTAGGATGGCTACTATCAAAAAAACAGAACAAAGCAAAGCAAAATAGAATGAGACCGATTTGGCCAACTTGAGGAAGAATAGCATTCCACCTTCCAGGCTAAGGGAACCACCGTGGGCTCTGGCTAGAAATGGTAGGAGGTGAGGTTGCGGGGGTCAAGGAGCTTTGACTTTCTTGCCCCCTGGAGAGTGACATGGAGCTCACGGTCTGCTGAGGGAGGAAGAGGTAGTTATTAAGGACAGAATCACAGTTCATCACACCTGGGCTCAGTGGTCACAGAGAAGCTGCAGCCTGAGGCAGCAAGCGTTGTCAGTCGGTGGTACTCTTGTACCCAAGGCAGATTTCCATGTCCTGCTCACGCAACTCGAATCCTTCCTTCATCTTCCCCTCCGTACTTTTCTTTGACGGTCGTCTTCTCAAGGTTTTCTTTGACATTAAAGAACCCTCCAGCTCCTGACCCAGATGATGCTAGTCACACCAATGACAGTCCAGATTTGTTAAATGATTTTGATAGGAGGGGACTGGAGAAAAGGCCGAAGAGGAATGCAGGGCAGGATGACAGGAGCAGGGTCTTGGGGAGGAGGGCGGAGGGCCAGCACATTCCCAAAGAGACGGACGGACAGACACACGGATCCGTGTTCTCTCCTTTGATCCTGTTTATTCTGACCCCCACTTTGTACAGGGAAGCCCAAAGCCTTGGGCGGGGGAGACACACAGCTGATTGAGTCACAGCTGTGCTTTAACCCCAGGCCGGCTGCCCTCTGTCCCAACATTCTTTTCCCCAATTGCTTTCCACTCTCTCAGGATAATCCTGAGTGGCCTGAGCCCCTAACCCCTGCACTGGATGGGAATACTAGAGGTATGAGTTTCCTGTGGCTGCTGTAACAAGTTACCGCAAACTTAGTGGCTTAAAACAATGGAAACGTACTCTCTTACGGTTCTAGAAGTCAGAAGTTCAAAATCAGTTACACAGACAGAAAGTCAAAGTGTCAACAGGGTGGTTGCTTTTGGAGGCTCTGGGGGGAAGATCCATTTTCTTGCCTATTTCAGTCCAGTCTCTGTTTCCGTTGCCACATCTCCTTCTCCTCAAGATGTAGACATCTTTGGGAGCCAATAATCAACCTACCACAGTGGCTAATGAGGTACATGGGATCTAGAAAGGGCTTCCTCTGGGCTGGTGGTCAGTGGGGGTAGGAGTGTCCTGGTTCTCTAAGATTCGTCTGGCAAAACCAGTCAAGCATGAGGTTCTGTCTGAACCCGAGTGCAAAGCAGTGAGACAACTAGCTTAGGCGGTGGCCAGGTAGACTTGCGACACTATAGGTAGATGCACACAGAGGGTGCTGAGCAGGCCGTTGAGGCATGGCAGGTACTGGGGCCCAGGTACGTGGCAGGCCTCCAGCTGGAAGAGGGGGCCAAAGGGCAGACAAGTCCTGATCGGCTCAACAGCCATGAATCCAGTGTGGGGCAGCTCCTGCAGAGCTGGCTGGAAGAGACGAGGCCCTGGGTAAAGCGCCAAAGGGCTGCCCACCTAACAGTCTAACCTGCCTCTGCTGGGCCAAGGGCTTTGAGCAAACTGCTACATCCCTGGAGCCCTGTCTGCCAAATACTATTCAGATCATTCACTGGGCTAGTTTGGCACAAGTGATGATTGTAAAACCTGTACGGAGGTCACTAATAGGATGGCACTGGCTTAGAAGGTGCTGAGAAATATGGGTGGGTCTGTAGGGTGGACTCGGAAAGGCCTGAGAATCCAGCGGCCCAGGTGAGCAAGGGTTTGCTCCAGCACTGCCTCCAGGCCCGGGACCAGGGCCTCTGATCCTGGACTGGGCCTTGGGTTCCAGTAGGGGAGGGACTGGGATTTGGACGTGCTCTTTGTGCCCTGTTTGGGGCTGGGATTAGCATTCAGGGGAATGACGCTCAGAGGCTAAGCTAAGGCCAACCAGCCAAAGGCCGTCTAGCCATAGCCAGCTAAAGGGGCTCCCGGTATGGGCCCATGTGGTGCTGATAGCAAACCTGTAGAGACTGGGCCCTGCAAGAGAGGCAGGGAGAAGACCCGACGGCACTGCAGGCTGTTCAGGAGAGGGTGCCCCATGCCACTGCGGCGCCAAGGGCCCCAGAGGTCCCTGTCCTGTTAACATGACTGTCTGACGGCTCAATTTTCCAAAGCCAGTTCTGGCTCAGACCACTGGATGTTGAGAGGCTGTTTTCGGTGTGGAGGGGCCCAAGGTAACCTTTGACATCTATGGCCCGGGGGTTCCACGTGCAGTCTGCTCAGGAGCTTTAGAGGGAGACCCTTGGCCTGGGCTGGCGGCCTGGCCAGTTGAAGGTCCCGCTGTGCCCTCCCCCAAGCTCCCACCGTGCCTGCTTCCTCTACCACTGGCACTAGCCCAAGATCCCTGGCTCTTATACCTGCATCCCTCTAGACCGAGGAGTCCTCCAAGACAGGGCCCACTCAGAACCTCCCTGTGACCCTTGAATTGCCAGTACAGGCACTGGCACCCTGGAGCCTACCTCCCCCCACCTCAGCATGAGTGTTCCACAGAGCTGAGCTAAATGGAATCGAAGAGAAGGCAGAAGCTGCCTTGGGGGTTAGCTAGAGGAGGCCTCTGCTGTAGTAGGCCACTGGCATGAGAGCCCGGCAACACAGTAATGAGAAAGCAGCAATTACCCAGGGCTGGAGGAATTCTCCAGGACCCAAGTTCCATGAGTCCAAGTTGGCCTAAGCCTGCCTGGGAACAGCTAGGCTCTGCCTAGCAGTCTTCAGGGGCCAGAGTCCAGCACCCGGTCGGCTGAGCTTCCTCCTCTAGGGTCTGGAGCTGAGTGAGGGCACCTAGGTCAGCCCCTTCATTGCTCAGATAAGGGGCCAAGACTCAGGGAGGGCTGAGATTAGTCTAAGAAGAAAAGCCTGTTCATGAAAGAAGAGCTGTTACAATGATAATCCCATCCTAGAGTCTTCTGTCCAGCTCCTTCTAGAAGTCTGTGCTGAGGAAAGTAGTGAGGGAGGGAAAGTCACAGGAATAAAGCTCTCACTGGCCACTGGAAACCAGATGGGCACTGTTACCAGTTGCCTCGTGTTCCTCCAAAAGACACGCTGAAGCCCTAACCCCCAGTACCTGTGAACGTGACGTGATATGGAAATGGGGTCTTAGTAGACATAAGCAAGTTGAGACGAGGGCATTCAGGGCGACCCTAATGAGGAGAGGAAAGAGAGACACAGATTGCCACGTGGAGACAGAGGCAGGGGTGGGAGTGATGCGGCCGCAAGCCAAGGAAAGCCTAGGGCCCCCAGAAGCTGGAAGAGGCCCTGCACATACCTTGATTTCAGATTTCTGGCCTCCGGAACTTGGAGAAGATAAATGTCTGTTGTTTAAAGCTCCCCCGCACCCTGCCCTGCGTATGGCACTTCACTGTGGCAGGCCCAGGACACTCCTATACGCGCTTTGGCACTTATCTCCTAGGAGCCTCACAGTAAGTCAGGGACAGAAGCCTCGCTCATCTTCCATTCCAAAGTCAGTGCGCCGCCCCAGTCGGGAATAAACAGCGCTCCTCGGCTTCAAAGCACTCCGGACATACTGATTAACTCTCGGTTAATTTGGATGAAATAATGTGAAGCTCTAATGACATCATCTCCGTTCTGTGCCCAGATCTAGCCACAAGTGAAGTCTGGTGACTGCTGGGCTGTGAGCTTCGTCTTGTGGTAACACGTCGTGCCTTTCACAACCACCCCTGGAACAGCGGTCTGGGAGGCCCCTCTACCCCTCAGCTCCACGGGCTTCAGAAAACGGCCAGCTGTGGGCGCTCTGGTCCGTCAAGCACATGTGACCCAAGTGGTTTCTGTGATTAAGCGTGTGTGTGTGTGTGTGTGTGTGTGTGTGTGTGTGTGTGTGTGTGAGAGAGAGAGAGAGAGAGAGAGAGAGAACCACACAGCCCTGCACTGTTCCACATCACTGAAATGGTCTTACTGGAGCTTCTAAACAACAGCCTACAAAAACTCAGGTGTACCTTCAAGCGTTCCACCACAGGATGGCCCTCTGTTGTTCTGCGACCCTCAGGGTCTGGGCACCCCCTGCCTTGTAGAACCAAAGAGAAGACTCTCTCCACCCTTTATGTTCAGGACCTCAGCGGGCCATCAGTACTTGAGCTGGGCCAGTAGCTGCTTGCAAGGCCTGGAGGCAGTGGGGAGAAACTCAGACCAAGGCCCGCTGGGCATGGCAGGGAGGGGCAGGGCTGGGGCTGGCCCCACAGCACTGGGGGCCCCAATAGATTAGACAGTGGGCACGCCACGGATTAACCTGGAGGAGGGAAGCAGCCCTGGCCCAGGTCTCCCTGACTCCGCACAGGCTCCCCATCGTTGTCCAATAACAAAGGAAGGCGGGCCATCCCTGCCCAATTCTCCTCCAATCCTTCTGACCATTTTTTTCAAAAAGCAAAAACTCCAAGTCTGGCGCCCTTGTGTTTTTTTACTTTGTACTGAAGCAAAATAGACACTAAAAAGAATATGCATATCATACACAAGTGTGCAGCTTGATGTCAGCTCACAAAGAGGACACTATCTGTACGAAAGCACCCAGATCAAGAAACAGAATATTCCCAGCACCCCACAAGTCCCCTGCCTGAGGGGAACCTCTCTCTTGATATCTAGTCGCAGACATTAGGGTTGCCCGTGTTTATGAATTACATGAATGAAACCACACGGTATGTGCTCTTACATGTCTGGCTTCTCTCACTCAACATTATGTTTGAGAGCCTCATCCACACGTCTGTAGTTCTGTGGAAATGCTCTGATGGACATCGGGTTGCTTTTGACTATTACAAATAATGCTGCCACGGATATTCCCTGTGTGTGCCATTTGTTGCACATACATATGCAGTTGTGTTGAATGTATACTGTGTTCGTCTGCTCAGGCTGCCATGACAAAGTACTACAAGCTGAGCGGCTTAAATAACAGAAATTTATTTCCTCTCAGTTCTGGAGACCGGAAGTCTGAGATCAAGGTGTGGACAGGGCTCCTGAGGCCTCTTTCCTTGGCATTTAGACAGCTGTCTTCTCCTTGTGTCCTCACATGGTCTTCCCTCTGTGTGTGTCTGGGTCCTTATTTCCTCTTCTTATAAGAAGTCATATTGGACTAGGGCCCTCCCTAATGACCTCATTTTCACTTAATTACCTCTGTAAAGACCCTGTCTCCAAATGCTACAGTCACATTCTGAGGTATGGTGAAGTGAAAACGTCAAGATATACTTTTACCTCCTCTTTCCCTGGCCCCCACTCCCAGCTTCTATAAGGGTCAGAGAACATGCATATTCAACTTTAGTAGACAAGGTCAAACCGTCTTTTAAAGTTCTTGTACCCATTTACCCTCCCTCCAGCCAGGCATGAGTGTTCTCGTTGCCCTCACATCCTTGCTGACGCTTGGTATTCTCTGTCTTTTTTACTTTTAGAGCTCATGGTTTTAATTTGCATTTCCTGAGAACTAATGAGACTGACCACCTTTCCATATGTGGAACCATTTGGTTATATGCTCTTTGGTGAAATACCTGTTCAGATCTTTTACCCGCTCTCCTATTGGGTTGTCTGTCTTTCTTGTTGATTTGTAGTAGTTATTTGTTTAATATATTCTGGACGAGCGTCTCGCTGGATTTCTGTATTGTGGAGATTTCCATATTGGGGGTGGCCTTTCCTTTTCTTAACAGTGTGTTTTGATGAACGGAAGTTCTTCGTTTTCAAGTAGTTCGATTTATCGATTTTTTTTTTTTTTTTTTTTGCGGTACGCGGGCCTCCCCCTGCCGCGGCCTCTCCCGTCGCGGAGCACAGGCTCCGGACGCGCAGGCCCGGC
>NC_041234.1:120019004-120056964 GCF_002837175.3 Physeter macrocephalus
CGGCACGTGGGATCCTCCCGGACCGGGGCGCGAACCCGCGTCCCCTGCCTCGGCAGGCGGACGCGCAACCGCTGCGCCACCGGGGAAGCCCCGATTTATCGATTTTTTTTTTTTTTTATTGTGTACTTTGCACTTTTCTTGTTGTGTTTAAGAGACCCTTGATTGCTCTAAGCTCACAAAGATATTCTCCTGTGTTTTTCTTCAAAAAGCTTTGTTGTTTTCTCTTTCACATTTAGATCTGCAGCCTGTCTGGAACTGATTTTTTATGTGATGTGCAGTGACGCTTCATCACTTCAGGACCATGCAAATAAATTGCATGAAACTTGCCCCCTCCCCTATATTTAGCATCCATTGATGATTTCTGCAAAGATGATTTTGCAAACTGATGAGAAAAGTGTTTTTAATGTCGTGTTACAGATAATATTTATTGGAAAATCCATCCTTTTCCTACTGCCTTGCACTGTGGTGCTCGTGTTTCACTAGGTCCTCAAACACTTGCTAAATCTTCTATTTTTAACAACAAGAGAGCAGACCTCAGCCTTAAAGCATTCATCAGATAGTAATATTTTAGACGATTTGTCATATTATTTCCTTTTTATTGGAATGTTTCTTTTAATGGCAAAACCTGGTGAAAATAGCATGCAAGTGACGAAAGGGTGGACAATACTCACCTCTAATAAATGTTCTAGCTCGTAGTGAGACATGCAATATCCTCCACAGTATGATACTTGCCCATCTTCCTAGGCTCCCCTGTGGCAGGTACCCCCCAAACACCATTACTTATCAGACACATACTATAAAAGAACTACATTTATTATGTTTAAGGAAATGAATGAAAAACTTGAAAAATATCTACAGGGAACAGGATTGAAATCATCTGAAGTAGATACCCTGTGACAAAAACGCGATTAAGCTACAAATTGGTAACAAAAAAATAGCTGGAAAAAGTGTGGCACGTTTGGAAATTAAGCAACATGCTTCTAAATAACTGTAGGTCAAAACTTCATAATGGAAAGTTGAAAATATTTTGAATGTTTTGATAGGGAAAATACTACCCACCAAGATTTGTGGGATACAGTCGAGGTCGTGCTTAGAGGGAAATTTTAGCCACAGATGTGTGTGCTTCACAAAGAAAGGAGGCTAAAATTAATGAGCTAAGTATTCCTCTCAAGAAATTAGCAAAAGAAGAGCAAAATAAACCCCCCAAAAGAATGAATGAATGAATGAAGATAAGGACAGAAATTAATTAAAAAGAAAAAAACCTCAATACAGAGGGTTAACAAAACGAAAACTTACTCTTTGAAAAGACTACTAAGATTAGCAAAACTTTGGTGAGATTCATCCAGAAAAAAGACAGAAAGCACAAGAATAGAAAAGAGGCTGTAATTTTAAATGCTATGGACTTTAAATGATAATAAGAGGAAATTATGAGCAAAAACAGAAAGTTTGAAATAAAATACAATTCACAGAAAAAAATGCAACTTAGAAAAGTCCAAATAGTCGTATAACCATTTAAAAATTGAATCAGCCCCGTGATGGCCAATTTTACGCGCCGCCGACTTGCCTAGGCTACAGTCCTCAGTTACTCAATCACTCTTCTAGGTGTTGCTGTGAAGGTACTTTATAGATGTGATTAAAGCCCATAATCAATAGACTTTAAGGGAGATTATCCTGTATAATCTGGGTGGGCCCGATTCAATCCATTGAAAAGCTCTAAGGGCAGAGAGTTCTAGCCTGTCCTTCCTCACAGCCTGCCCTCAATTCCTGACGATACATATCTTTATATATCTCCTACTGACTCTGTTTCTCTGGTTGAACCCTGACTGATACACTCCCCGCCCAAACACAACTTCCAGGCAAAGATGGTTTCAGTAGTGAATTCTATCAACCAGCCAAGGAAAAACTTCCAGTCTGACAAAACCAATACTTTCCAGAGACTAGGAAAAGAAGGAAGGCTCCCTAATAGGAACAGAATGGAAAAGAAAAATGACAGACCAATCCCACTCACCATAAATACACACGCACACGGACACACACACACACACACACACACACACACACACACACAAAGCCTCAACAAAATATTAACCAAGTGGCCACAGTCAAAGGATCTTATATCATGACCAAGCGTGTTGGCACCAGAGTGCAGTTGCACGCTGGGTCTTGCAGGGCCAATTCATATTAATGTAAATAATGAAATTCAATTTGCCAGGAGTACACGTCCCTGAGTATTCTGCTCCTGGATGAGTCTTGACCAATGTGACTGCTGAGGCCTGATCTCTGACCCCTTCTTCAGAGGCTCTTTCCTCGTGGGGGCTCCCTTTCAGTTTAGCTGGGCGGGGCTCCTCCCCGGCCTTCCTTATCATTCCACACGCTCAACCCTCCCATACTGCCCAGCGGCCATCACAAGCTACCTCTGCCCGCACACGCTTGGCCTCCACCCTGGACAGTGCCTCCGAGCCCCAGCCCCGTAATATCTGAGCGTCAGTCCGTCTTCTCCACCTGGTTGCTGCACAGGCCCCTCAGTCTCACTCCCTTCCTCAGTTATTTCACGAGGCTTCTCTAAGTCCCGAATAAAAGATTTGCACGAGCAGCTGAAGCAAGCAGGCACCCCCTCTGTGTCTCTCCCGTTCCCGACCCAAACTCCCTCTGGGCTCAGCCCATTTCTTGTTCTAATGCCCCCAAACACCTGCCTCTCTCTTTGTGGATGGGCCAAACGGTTCAGCTCCTCTGAACCTAGGGAGGACAGGGCTGGTGGCGGTCTCCCTCGTCAAAGCTGGGAGTGGGGGCCCGGGAAAGAGGAGATGAGAGTCTATCCCAGCCACATAGGAATGTTCCTGCTGCAGCAAGAAACCTGCACCAAAGTGGCCACAAGATGAGCTAACTGAAGACGGGCAAATGTGACTCCACGTTTACTTAGTTTTACATGGAGTCTTGATTTCATAGTGAGGGGGGCCTTGGAGAAGCTGCTGTGGGTCTAACTTTTACATGTAGGGAAGAAACAGCGAAGAACCTTGATGCTGGTGGCATTTCGTCGACAGGAGATTTCCCACTTCCTTCCCTTTCTCCCTCTCTCCATCTTTCTGCAAACTTCGACCGAGCAGCCCATGTCCCCTGTGGTGTAGGCAGGGGCCGAGACCTATGACCTGAAGGAGCTCTCCGCCACCCCAGGAGGACATGATTTCACCTGCCATCTCTGTCTCCTCCTTCCCTGAAGCCTGAGGCTAAAGGGAGCTTGGAACTCCTCTGTGAATGGGCCTCTGCCATGGCCAGGCTCCCCCGAAGTCCACCCTTCCCACGACCAACAGCCCTCCGCCCCCTCCCAACTGGCACTAGTTCTTGCCTCAGGACTCAGTGACTTGTTGCAGTTTTGTCTCCCGTACGAGACAAGCGTGCAGGCCACCCGAAGCCTGCCTCCCAATGTCATGTCCCTCTGTCCTGTGTCAGGGGGAGAGGGCAGGGGAGGAGGCTCCGGGAGCAGCTTCTGGGATGACATCATACAATCCTACGCAATTTTGATGTTTTAGAGCAAGTATGTATGACTTTTAAGATGTAACTTGAAAGAGCACAGTTTAACCTGTTTTAAAAACCATACCAAGTATTTACTGGGCTCCTACAAATATTATCCTCACACAAGTGTTAAGAGTGGCCAAACTCAGTAATCACGCGAGGACAGCTGAAGGCTGGTTCTGCCTGCCGCCCACAGTGGGGGAGGAGAGGGAGGTGGGCACTGTGTTCTGCGTGGCTGTTCTACTAAAGAGAAAGTATATGTTCAAGAGCGTGTCACCTCCTCCAAGCCGCTCCCTGGGGAGGGCCCCACTTGACGGGCCTGCTGGACCATTGTAGATTGGACAGTGATGCGGGGACACCTCCGGCTGTGACTCTACCTTGACTTCTTTTGAAAATGAGCATCTGCAAACTGGCATCTCCGTTTTCTTTCTATACTGGAGATGATTCCACTCGGTTGACCCAACACTTACCCAGCGCTGAGTGTGTGCCAGGCCCCGGGCCTGTCGCGAGGAGGAGGGGTATGAGAGGCAGCCGGTTTCTGCCTTCTAGAGCTCGCGGGCTGTGGGGGAAACAGGGGCAGACCACACGACCGCCACGTGACGTGCTCTGTGAAGGGACTGAGCCATGTGTGTTGACATGGCAGTGGCCAGCAGCTCAGAAACGGCAAAGTACCTTCCCACTCGGCCCACACAAACCCACTGCCTAGAGGCAGCCGCTCTGATCACTTTCATGTGAAACCTTCCAGAAATATAATGATGTGGTTTTTGAAAATCACTTTTTTTAACGAAAAAGAGATACGCACATTTCTCTAAAAGATCAAACATCGCAGAAAGACAAAAAAAGACGACAGTAAAAGTAACTCAAAATCCATCTCCTAGAGATACCAAGTGTTACTATTCTCCAGACAATGTTACAGAGATGAAGTCACACTCTACATGCTGTCCCGTACCTCGTGGAAACTTCTTTTTCCCTCTTGTTCAACAATATATTTTATAAGCATTTTCCATGGGGTCGAGAGAGAGAACACGTAGCTGCCACCTGAAGATAAATGCCAGTAACTCAAAACCCACAATGAGCTAACACTTCGTATCCATTACATTGGCAACCGTAACACCTCTGACAACACCAAATATTGGCGAGGATGTGGAACACTGGGCGCTCTCCGCACTGCTGATCGAAAGGAAGAATAGTGTTCCGTCCGTTGTGAGGTTGCATATGCACGTATTCCCTGACCCAGCATTTCCACTCCTGGGTAAAATATGCCCTAGAGCTGTGGATCTCCAAGTGTGATTTCCCCACCAGTAGCAACGGCATCACCTGGGATCTTGTTAGAAATGCAAATACTTTCCTAACCACATTGGGATCTCTGGGGGTGAGGTCCAGCACTCTGGGTTTTTAACAAGCCCTCCAGGGGATTCTGCAGCCCCCAAGGTATGAGAAGCACTCATCTAAAGAATCTCTTTCCCATGTGGTCAGATGTGTACAAGAATTCCAGAGCAGCCTTGTTCTTAACAGAAAAACCACCAAATAGTAGAGATGGGGAGAAGTGGCCAGATTTCTGTATCCCCAACTTCGGGAAGAAATAATTGATGACCCAGGAGAAAAGGAAAAGAATGTTAGCGGGCCGTCCCTGACTAGGTGGCAGGACAGGTCATCCCAAGTACTAGGACAGAGGGCAGCAGGTGTAGACAATGGCACTGGCTGGCGGGTAGACGTTTACATGCATCACATTTTATACAATATACATATATGTCAGTTTATATATATATATATATATATCAGATAACAAACAGAATTTTTTTTTAAGTTTTATTTTTCTAAATTTAATTTTATCGAAGTATAGTTGGTTTACAGTGTCGTGTTAGTTTCATGGTGTACAGCACAATGAATCAGTTTTATTTTGTTCTGTTCTGTTTTGTTGGCCGCGCCGCACGGCATGCGGGATGCGGGATCTTAGTTCCCAGACCAGGGATCGAACCCGTGCCCCCTGCAGTGGAAGTGCGGAGTCTTAACCACCGGACCGCCGGGGAAGTCCCGGAAGGAATTTTTGACTGTTGGCATTGCTAGGTCAAAGGGAGTCTTCAACGTTCTTTTTGTTACGTATTTCTAGAAAGGTCATGACAGTTAATCCTCCCGCCTCTAGGGCCCCTGGGGCCTGAGGGTGACCATTTTCCCACACCTCAGGTAACCCCGGGTTTTGCAGATCCAATTTAACTTTAACTTCTCTGAGACCGTACTTGTATTTCCTTCACATGATGTTAATGGAGGCTCCCGCAAGTCTTCTTTTGTGAATTGTCTGTTCCTTTCTTTGCCGGCCCATTTTCCTATTGCTCGCTTTGAAAGGAGCCCTTTTTTATTTTAGGAAAATTAAGTCTTTCACTGTCAACGTGCAGTGCAAATAACTCTTCTTTGTTTGCCGTTCGTCTAACTACAGTTATGATGGGTTTTGCCACACAGAAGTTTTTAATTCCTCTGTCTTTTCTTTTATGGTTTCTGGTTTTCGTGACATACTTAGAAAGGCCGTCCCCACCCCAGGATTCCTTCTAGTACTTTTATGGTTTCATTTTTTTTTTTTACATGAAATTTCTGAGCCATCTGGAGTTTATTTCGGCGTGGAGTATGAGGTAGGAAATCCAGCTTGTTTTTCCACATGGCCAGTTGTTCCAACGTCATCTACTGAGTGATACACTTTTAGTTCACTGGTTTGAAAAGCCAGGCTATTATTTGATAACACACCACATTTGACATGAACGTTTATCCCTTCTTTCATTCATTTGGCAAATATTTCTTGTGTGCCCGCTCAGGAACCCTACCAGGTGCTTGGGTGAGCAGGTGAGCATGAGACGTGTTTCCTACACCCAAGTGGAAGGGAGGAGAGAGACGGGAGACAGCGACCCTGCAGGGTCACGAGGCCTGGGTCTTGGTGGCTAGGGATGGCTTCGTGCTAGAGGTGTGCACATAGCAGGAGTTCACCAGGGCAGGGAGGCCTCAGTCAACACTAAGGTTTGGAGACAGAGAACAAGGCTTATGTGATGGGACCTTGGAGCTTGAGAGGTGGGAGAAGAGGCTGGAGGGAGAGAGGGCAAGAGGAGTCTCAGATGGTACCGCAATCCCCAGCTTGGAGAGCTGGGTGAATTAAGTCACCGCATCGCTCCGACTGAGAGCACAGGGGGAGATTGCTCTGGCTGATTCGAGGAGGGCAGACGCAGCGGGGCAAGAGTGGAAGCCAGAAGACCAGGGAGGAGGTGAGTGAGAGTGATGGCTTGGACTAGGATGGTGGTGGCAGTGGAAGCGGGCAAAGGTGGTCAAGCTCTGGGTGTATTTTGAAGGTAGAGCCGTGATCAGGACTTGCTGATTGACTGGATGTAAGGAGATGAGGGAAGGAAAGAAAATCAAGTTTGCCACCTGGGCCTTTGGACGTGCACATCTGGGAGGTGCCACTGACGGAGATGAGGAAGACCTAGGGAAGAGAGGTTTGGAGGGTGTGGAATAGGGCACAAGGGTCAACCCTTGGGCATTGTAGGGAAGGAAAAAGGTTTCCTCGACTTTCTCAGGGTCCCCGGCTAGGTCTGAAAATTAGACTGACAAAGAAAGATTGACAGGAGAAAAGCACACACATCTATTTAACAGAAGCTTGGGAGCCTTCGTCAGGAAATGAAGACCTGAAGGAATGGTTAATCCTGAGTGTTTTGATGCTAGGTTCGATGAAGAGTTTGAGCAAAGTGTAGTAAACTCGGGGGGGAACTTAGCAAGGCCTGTTTGTGTGGATTCTTCTTGGCATTACCCCTGTCTTAGAGATAAGGATACTCCTTCTCTCCAGGCATGGAGAGGGCACCTCTTACATGAGGGGCGTATGACCTGCTTCCAGGGAGAAGGGCAGGGGCGTGGGGAAAGTCAGTGCTCCTAGCCTTCAATACCTTTGGGGAAGTGGGGTGCCAGGGAAGCCAAGAGAAGCACGTTTTTCCAGAATGAAGGAGTGATCACCTGTGATTTAGAGGTTAAGCGAAGACAGAGGTGTGAGAGCACCAGGTTTGGCAACACGGAGATCACTGGTAACCTTGACGAGAATGATTTTAAGGGAGCAGTAGGGTTGAAATCCTGACGGGAGTGGGTTTATGAGAGAGTGCGAAGAAGCAGGGACAGAGGGTGTAGACAACTCTTTCATGGAGTTTTGCTCAGGAGAGGAGCAGAGAAATGGGACACTAACTGGAGGTGGGGGTGGGGTCAGGGGAGACTCTTCTTTTTTTGACTTTGAAGGGAATGCTCCAAATAAGATGGACCTTCTTATGATGCAGAAGAGAAAGGGATAATTACAAAGACAAAGTCACGGGGCGGAGGTGAGAAGGGGTGGAATGCAGGAATTTACACTGGCACCATTCTGCATGATTGTGCGAACTTTGCCAGCACCTTCGTCACCTTGGGGCAGGCAGCAGGAAAGCAGATGTTTAGATTTGTCCAGATTTGATGCAGTGTCAGGTGGAGGTGACAGAGGGACAGCAAAGCAAGGGAAATTCAGATGTTAGCAAAAGAGGTGTTGAAGTGATGGGCCATTGACTCTATGCTGGATAGGGAGAGAAAGGAAGGGAAGTAAGGGCTAATGGATGGGAAGAAAGCAGACCAACAGACAGGAGGTCCGCATGAGCTGGCAAGATAGTTGGTGGTATATCTTTCATCAGGAGGTAGCTGAACAAGCCCAGTAGAAAGAGAGGAGACAGGGGTCAGAAAGTGGAAGCCCCGCACAGAGTCTCCAGAGGGGACAACAAGATGTAGGCTGCCCCCGTGGGAAGAGGCAGCTGCAGTGAACCTGACAGGGTCTTCAGAGATGTCAGGTTCGAAGAACTGGGAGGCCTGGGGGTAGCGGATGGTCCACAGGCAGGGATATGCTGAAGTCTGACACTCACTACGCCACATCACTGCTGTCCTGTCCCATTCTCCCAATCACTTTCTCACACGCAGTGACGTCTGCGTGGAAAAGAAGGATGAGCCCGCTGCAAAGACTTGACTGAACGTTGGAGGGTGCGTTAGCCAGTTGGCCTGAGCCTCGAAGGAGGAGAGGTTTTCGTCCAAGGACAGACTAGTCTACCCCAAGGTAGGTGGGGTGTGGGAGAAGGAAACGCCTCCTTTGGGTCAGGTTACGGGGGCACCTTGCTGAGTGGAGGGACCCCGGCTTCAGTTAAGGAGGAAGTTGAGAGCTTCCCTCTAAGGAGAAGTGAAGCAGCTAGAGTGGCGATGCCCAAAAGAACTTTCGGCGGCGATGAGCTGTTCTCTATCTGTGCTGTCCGTTACAGGAGCCGCTGGCCCCAGGGGGCTAAATGTGGCTATTGTGACTGAGGAACTGAAGGTCCCATTTTATTCCATTGTAATTCATTTAAAGGTAAATAGCCACGTGTGGCCAGTGGAGCTCTACAGAGGTGTGCTGGGGAGGGAGCCGCAGTCTTCAAGGTCACGAAGGGGGCAAGCGGGGAGAAAGGGGAGCCTGTCCCCAAGTACAGGTTACTGTCTAAGCACACAGGGAGGTTTCTGGAAAAACTCAGGTGAGTCTCGGTAACCTGGCGCTCCCGTGGGAAGGGGTTTCAAGGATCCACTGCATTTCCCCTTCCCAGGTGGGCAATGCCCAAGTGCAAGGTCAATGCTTGACCCAAAGGAACAAATCGGCAACTCTTGGAGCTGGACAAGGTCGCTGTGGCCTCGGCTCCTCCCACGAGTGGTTTAGCCAGGCCAGGCTTAGCAGGGCCCCTGAGCGAGAGAGTCCTTCCTCTCCAGACAGATCTAGCTGTTCAGAAGTCAGTTTTCCCGGGCATCCTGCATCCTCGGCTAGGTCTCCCAGCCCAGGGCCCCAGTCAGGTCTGGGGGCACCTTCCTGTGTCTTGAGCAGGTGGCTGCTTCCACACCTTTCCTCTTCTGGGCCCATGCTCACAATGCCCAGGGGGCATCGGTCCTGCCAGGGGGGCCTGGGGGCCTGGGCGGCTTCTGGGGCAACAGTGGGGTCCCTGGAGGACAGGGCTTGGGCCCGGCTCGGGGGAGGGCCCCCCAGCAGGACCAGACAGCCTCCAGATTCCCCAGGCTGCTGAGCTCGGGGGACGAGGGGGCGCTGGGCAGCCAGCCCACTTTCTCCTCCTCATGACTTCCCTTCCTCCTCATCCCAGGAGCCTCCTTGCTGGCCAACTGTACTAAAACTCCGGAAAACCATGGCGGGGAGGTTTTCCAATTAGAACATTCTTTTTCCGATCTGTGGATGATTCTTAAAGCAGCAAGAAGCCATTCTTCAGGGCATGTGGGGATTATCTGCCAGCGAGGCCTTGGCTCGGCTCGTGCACTCGTGCTCCGGAGGCCTGGCCTGGGGCTGCTTCAGAGCCAGAGACAAAAGACAGTCTGCGTTCCGGGGGCATCAGGTCACACAGGCCAAGACGGATGGCTGAGCGTTTCCTGGGCTTATCCGAAGTCGTAGATTCCAAAGGCAGCGGGGAGTCCGGGCTGCAGGGTGGCCGGGGAGGCCTGCCTGTACTACCTTCCTGCTCGTGGTGGGGCCACTGTCCACAGAGCAAGAAATCCTCGGGAGTGGATTCTGCCCCTCGGAGCTGAACTGCTCTGCCTTCCCTGCCAGACTGGGAGCTACTCCAAGCCAGGACTGGGTCTGACTGGTCTCTGGGTGCAGTGGGGCTTGCAGTGCGGTGGGGGACAGGAGGTCCTAAACGGGGCAGGTTGAGGGTAGGGCTGGGGCCTCAAAGGCAAGACCGGGCAGGCGGGGTCCCAGTCCATGCACTGCAGGGTTGGACCACCTCCCCGCAACACGGAGAGCTGCTTACAGACTTACAGAGGCCTGGCCTGCAGGTTCGGGGCTCCTGCAGGTTGTAGCCCCTGTGGCTACAACCACGCCTGGGGACCCCTGCCCCGAGGGGACCCACCCTGCTTGGAGCCAATGGAGTCACCCAGCAAGTGGAGACTGGTTGAAGAGCTTAGGAGGATGAGGTGTCAGGGCGGGCCCTAGCAGAAGGGAAGGAAGGAGGGGATTAGGGTGCAAACAGAAGCCCGGCCCTTCCTGCACGTGAACCTGAGAACCCTAGCTGGGTGAGGGATCCATCCACAGCAACTGGAGCCCTGGTTTTAGTTCCAGCTCTGCCTCAGACTGGCTGTGTGGCCGCTGCTGCATATGCCGTCCCTCTCTGGACCTGTGTCCCCCTTTGCACCATGGCAGGGTTCGGGTCGGCTGTTGGTCTCCAGTCCCCTCCAATGTGGGGACACTCTGCCCGTGTTGGCTTTGGGGCCTGACAGCCTTCGGGGCCCCACCCATGGTCCTCCTCCCTAACCTGGGAACTCTGCGGCTAGACTGGCTTGCCTGCATTCTGTTCCCAGCCCTGGAGATCTGTCCCCCGCCCTGGAGATCTGTCCCCCCGTCACCTGCTTGCTTCCCAGAGGACCTGCCTCCATTGCCGGCTCAAGGCTCATGGCTCCCCTCAGCGTGTAGGGGGTCAACACCTGCCCATTCCTGCCTCTACCTTCCAGGCAGCCCAGCCTGGCCCTACCCTCCAGCCCACCCTCCTTAGAGGCAGCACTTGTAGCCTCAGAGCAGGGCCTTGCTGAGGGCCTGCCTGTTGCGGGGAGACTGCTCGAGCTGGGGGCCTCCAGGAGGGCTCCGCCAGAGCCTGGGCGGCTGGCCAGCCTTGGAGCTGGAGATGGGTGTCAAGGCACAGGAGGAGCTGAGAGTAGAAAAGGACAGGGCCAAGCTCAAGCCAGACAGGGGTAGAGCCCAGTCTGGGGGCAGCCGGCAGCCACAAGGGTCTTGGCCCTCGAGCTCTAGGCCAAGGGGAAGTTCATGAAGGAGCCAGTGTTACGGTCACCAGCAAGGGGACATCTCGTGCAGTGGCCTGCTGGGAGGAGAGCACTTGGTGTGTCTGGGTCCACGTGCCCGAGGGCAAGGAGTCAAAGAGGAGGCTGATGGACGCTGGCTGACGTGGCTTGGGGTGGCCCTGGCAGGGGCGGTGGGGGCTGTGTCGGGGCAGTGAACAGGTGGGCAGGGCAAGGCAGGGCAGGGCAAGGCAAGGCACTTACCATTCGAGTCAAACCCGTTTGCAGGCAAGATCAGATGCAGGGCCTGGAAGGCCGGCAGGGAGGGGGGAGTTAGAGAAAGGCCAACTGGCACAGTCATGGCAGATCTGGCCTGGCAGGGGCTGAATCACCCGGTATACGGGAAGAGCTTGAGGCCCCAGGGCAGCCCAGCCCAGGGCAGCCCTCGCTGACTGGCCATTGGTGGCTTTTTTTTTTTTTTTTTTTGCGGTACGCGGGCCTCTCACTGCTGCGGCCTCTCCCCTTGCGGAGCGCAGGCTCCGGACGCGCAGGCTCGGCGGCCACGGCTCACGGGCCCGGCCGCTCCGCGGCACGTGGGATCCTCCCGGACCGGGGCACGAACCCGCGTCCCCCGCATCGGCAGGCGGACTCTCAACCACTGCGCCACCAGGGAAGCCCCATTGGTGGCTTTGAACAGCACTCTTGCTTGTACTCTCTAGCTGGCTAACCCAGACTCAGGGCTCGGGAGTGAGCTTGCCATTTCCTACTGGTGGCCTTAGAGAGCAGGGCCACCCTCTTGCTCATCCTTACCTCTACTCCTTCACCTCTTGTCCTCTCCATTCTACCTCTTTAAACTAGGGGCTCTGGAAGGGTAAAGGGGCCCAGAGAGGGGGGAAACACACCCTAGGTGATATAGCGAGTATGTTTCGGAGCAAGGATGCCAAGCCGGGTCCATGACCGCCAGCAGCCTGAGGTCAGGGGGCTGGAAGGTGTTTGTTAGATGCCGGCCACCAGACCGGAAGCAGAGAAACGTTTGTTGGCAAGAGACACAGATGAACTGAGGTGACGTTATACCTTATATGCATACAATCCCCACCCTAACACCCCACACACATATTCACACAGACACAGGGCAGTCTCCTCCCTACCTGATAAAGCCCAAGAAGAACAAGGACACCTTCCTGAGTTTCAATCACCTCTCGATCCCCTCCAACCTGCCATGTTGGTCTCCATGTCCCAGTGATGACTCAGACAGGGCCCTACCCTCCCCGAGCTCGCCATCTGGAACAATAAAAGGTGACAGCCACTATGCTTGATTGACGTAGCCACAGAGGGAACTAGGAGAGCACACGGACTGAGGTAAGTGTGGCTGGAGTGTACTGAACCGAGGGAGAGAGTGGCTGGGTCTGCAGAGAGAGAGAGCTCTCCACAGCCGAATCCTTGAGCCCCTTACAGAGTTTCCTTTTATCTCGAGAGCAATGGGAAGCCATCAGAGAGCTGCAGGCAGTGGAGCCACGTGTAAAGTCTTAAAGTGACTTCTGTGTGGAGGCTGGGCGGCGGGGTGGGGGGAAGGCAAGACCGGAGGCAGGGAAACCACCGAGGAGGCTGATCCTGGAGCCCAGGCCTGGACTAGGTGATGGCAGTGGGTATGGAGAGAAGCGGATGGATTGGAGGGCCCTTTAGGACATCGATTTGGCAGGGATCGATGAAGAAGAACCTGTTGGTCCATCGTTTTGATCCCGTCATCCTCACAGGCCAACTCTGTGCGGTCTCTTGCCCCACAGGTAGGGTTAGGGGCTTCTTCTGACACTCCCTCCATCCTAGCCCCCAGCCCAGCGCCTTAACCATCACAAGTGCTCCGCAAGCATGACGATGACACAAGTGCTCCCAAAGCAGGACTGAATGACATCAAACTGCACTGGCCCTCGGGGTCTGCCTGTGTCTCCCCACCCAGCTTGTGGGGGTGGCCTGGCTGGCTGACAGGGTGTTCACTGCAGTGTCTTGGGAACCCCAAGTCCACCCCAGGATGGTTTTCCAGGGTGAGAACTCCTCAGGCGCGGCCGGGGAGCAGGCTCTTCCACTTTCTCCTCCTTCCCGGCCTCCGGGACTTCCGGCACGATCTCAGCCGACAGCCCCCAGCCCCCGCTCCCCGCCCCTGTCTGGGATCTCCACCTGTAAAATGGATCTAGGAACAGTAGTTCTCGACAGAACTAACCCGCAGCATCTGTGCAAAGTCATCGCCCCGAGGGGGGCCAGATCGCGTCGGGCGCGCGCAGGGCCGCAACTGGGGAGCCCGGGCTCTTCACGTGGCGGAGGCCTCCCAGCCCGGGGCCGCGAGCCCGGAGGAATTTGCCTGGAAGTTTTCCACCGCGGCCGAGCCTTCTGGAGCTCGCTTTGGGCTCGGTGCGGGGCACCCGGGCCTTGATTTCTCCAGCGGCCCCGCGGGGCGGGGCCGGGAAGGGGCGGGCGGGCCGAGGACACTGGCGGGAGAATGCGCGGAACGTGCCAGGCGCAGCTACCTACCCCGCGAGAGGGCAGAGGAAGGGGGCCGGCCGAGGGGAGGGGCGAGGGGCGAGGCTCGGGCGCAGGAGAAAACCTGTTTGTTCTCCTGCGGGCCGGGGCCAGTCCGCGCCTCCTCGCCGCCCTGCGCGCTCCCCGCCGCGCCGCGCACCCCGCGTCCGCTGCCCGGCCCGGCCCGGCCGGCGCTGCCCACCCGAGGGAGCCCGCGCCCCGCGCCCGCCCGACCCTCCGCCCGCCCCGCGAGCCGGGCACCTGTGCCAGGTAGGGCTGTCGAGTCGCCGTTGGCGCGGCCGGCAGAGTCAGCGGGGGCGGGGGGGGGGGGACCCTCTCTAAGCGTCCCTCCTGGGCTTCCGCCGGCTGAGGCAGGGTACTTAGTTTTCTGGTTTTCACGTTGAGCAAAGAGACTAAGGAGAGAGGCACCTAAGGCCGGCCTCGTCCCGCCGTCCTCACTCTTTCTGGAAGAGAGGGTTTGATTGCTAGTAAATGGCCCGGAGCCAGGGTGCTCTCTCACATCGGCTAGTTCTCCCTGTGTCCATTTTATAGATGAGCAAACTGAGACCCAGAGTCCACCTCACCCTGGAGCCCAGAGCGGGAGGCTCGCCGGCTGCTTGTGATGAGCAGGTGCCGGGCGCAGGGCAGTCCCTGAAGGGCCACTGGGAAGGTAGCTTCTCAGACAGAAGGCGCCGAACGAAGCGCCGCTGGCTGTTATCGACGGGATCTGCAGTGAGCAGGCTCTGTGGCTGGATTGTTTCACGGGGGCAGGGGAGCCAAGAGCCTTGTCCTCTTTGGAAGGGCAGAATGATACCTCTGCCTTGGAAAGAGACTGAAAGCTCAGCTGCTCTGTCCACTCTGCTGCTTCTGAGCCGGGGGCACCCAGGCAGCAGCTCCACGGTCCGGGGGGGTAAGAACCTAGGTCGCTTCCCACCCAGGGCCGCTGGGGTCTCAGATGAGGTCGGTGGTGGTGGTGCCCGGGGTTTGGGACGTCTGAGGCGCAGTAGGAATTGTGATTGGGAGGATGGGACAGGACAGCAGTGATGTGGAGTCGTGAGCGTGAGCGCGCTCCAGCACATCCCCGCCCGTGCACGCAGTCTTGACATCGTGGAAGGCCGCATCTCGGGACCACTCAGCGAACCCTGAGAGGGGGCCCCTCGCAGCCCACCGAGCGGTGGTTCAGGCCTCTGGCGCCTGGACCCAGTCGTGCCTGGGCCTCATGGCCTTTTGGAATTCTGATCGCGGTACCTGGCTGGGGACAGGGGGCAGGGCCCCGTGGGCCGATAGGCCTGGACGGTGGGGAGGGGCGCTGGGTTCCCACTCCCTCCTCCCCAGGTCACTTAGAGCTGTGGTGGAAGGCAGCGGGGGGTGGGGGGGGAGGAGTGTCCTACCTTCCCAGGGTCTCCACTGCCTCATCCAAAACACCAGGGGCAGCTCAGAGGCCCTGCTCACCACTTAGAAGCAAGTGGCCGGGAGGTGGATGCACAGACCAGGAGCCAGCTTGCAGGTAGGCCTCGGTACTTGGCCTGTTCTCCTCATCACCCCGGGGCCACCCCAGGATGAGAAGGGGCAGACCCACCTCACCTGCCCTACCCCCACTTTCCATCAGTTCCCAGCCCCAGCCCGTGCGCCTTCCTGGCCTGGCCTTCAGAAGCCGGGGCCGGGCTGGGGGCTCTGTACTCAGCGCTGGGGAGCTGATGAGAGGCGCCCAGCACAGGGCCAGGCACGCAGTAGGTGCTCTGGATCTGTTCATTTCCACGCTCTGGACGCGCACAAGTCAGCGGCAGAGGTGGCATAAGCACAAGGGGCTGTGGGAGCCTGGGGAAGGGGCTGCTTGAGCCTCGCCTCCCCTTGTTCCCGAAGGACCAAAGCCAGTTCTTCCTAAGCCCTCTATATGTTCCACCCGGAGCTCGGCAGCGGGGCCCGGGAGGGAAATCAGGTGCAAGCCTTGCCCCGAGGAGACAGGCCACTCAGTAAAGAAATTGCCCAACCTCCCTCCCCCATCGACTCGAGTCCAGATTCCAGACGGAGTACAGCGACCCCAGGAGCAGCCAGTGCTTCACCTCAGCCTCCTTCAGCCTGCCTTGCGTTTCTGCTTAGCGCCCCTGTGGCCTTCTCAGACCAAGCAGGACAGAGACTCTGGGCCCCCGGCAGCGGGCCTGGGACCTGCCTACATAGACATCTGGCCCAGTGCACTCTGGAAGCTGGAAGCCTGCCGTCACCCATCCCCACTCAGCCTCCACGGCTGACTGATCCCTTTGGTCTGGATCTTGCTTCAAGCCACAGCTCATGAGGTGCCAGCTCATGCGTAACACCAGCTTGCTTTCTGCTCGCTGAGCGAGGCTGCCCCAACCGCCAGGCCCCCCTGGCATCGGACGGGACCGTGGCTGAGGGAGAGGAGAGCTGCTTTCCATGGCTCCAGAGCCCTGAGCGGCAACCCACATGGCGCCCCGGGTCTTTGGGCCCCTGAGGTTGGGATCCATCAGAGGTTCTGCGTTCATTCCTGCTGCGCCCGCAGAGAGCTGGCTGATGATGCCAGGACAAGAGCAGCCACGCAGGGACCCATGCGCCTGAGAGTGACACTCAGGAGAGGCTGGCATCGTTGCTGCTGAGGGTTGTGAAGTGGCGACGGGAGATGGCTGGTCGTAGGGTGTGTGACGGGACACAGAGGCGCCTTTACAGCCTAGCGGTAAGAACGCGACTCGGAGGTCCCACTGCGTTAAGACACCAGCTCGGCCACAGTCTAGTTGTGCAAACCTGAGCGCGTCACGAAAGCCCTGGAGGCCCCAGGTTGTCACCCGTATGCTGTCAGAGCTGTCCTCCTCCAGGAGCCGTGGTCGCCAGGGGTGAGGTTGAGGCCAGACAACTGTTTTAAAATCCCTGCCAGTCTATGTGCCGGCGATGCGTGTTGTGTCTGCCCACAGTGCAGTGATTTGCTACAGGACACTTAATTCTTGGGTCATTTCTGGGTGCCTACTAACATCTGAGTTGCTTTCTTTGACAATTTTCAATGTTTTTGTTTTTAACTTTTATCTTGGATTAATCAAAAGCTCACAGAAAAGTGGTAAAAATGACGTCATGACCTTCCAGGGGTCATGGCAGGGTCAGGAGGTGGGCAGGGCTGGTGGCAGTTCGTTTTTCCAAAGGGAAACTGAGGCACAGAGAGGCACTCCGAACTCATTTGAGGATTAGGAACAGAGCCAGGCTACCTTATCTCACAGATACGCACGGTCCCTATTTGGCGCTGGGGCCCAGGGCGGACCCGACCGAGGGCCGAGGAGGGGCGGGGCTGGGCGGAGAAGGGACTGGAAAATGAAAGGACGAGAGGCCCCGTGGGTGTCATTCTCGAAGTCTAATGGGGGTGGGGAGAGCAGGCATTTGCAACTTAAGCACACGTCCCCGGTGACCTGGATGCCAGAGGGACGCAGAGGCCACTTTCAGAAACACTGCCTAGGCTTTTCCGGTGGGGAGGGCGCTCACTTCCCATTTCAAGAGGGAGCCGGGAACTGGTGGCTGTGGGGCTCTGTGGCACACCCTGGGTCCAAGAGGAGGCCTGGCCTCCAGGGCCCGCGGTGGGCAGGCCCCACGCTGCTGCTGGTTGTCTCTGGCAGGCCCTGGGCCTGGCCACGTGTGTGGGCACACCTCGGGTGCTCGGTCCGGCGGCCTTGATCTGGTCCCTGTGATCGTTGGCTCGGCTCGCCACTTTCTGATGACTAGGTCAGTTTCCCACGGAGCTTGACGCGGCAGAGAGCAGGCCTGAGGGTTCCCAGCGGCAGGGCGGGCATCCCCGGTGTACATGCTTACATCGGGCAGCGGCCGGTTTAAGGCTGAGAAAAACAAAGGAAAACAAAAACCAGGACTTGCCTTATCACTTCTGCCCAGTGAGCTCCTACTCGTTCTTTCATTCTTTCAGAAGGGCCCGAGCCAAGGGCACCTTGAAGGTGCCTGTCTGTCTGTCTGTCTGCCCAGCACCTAGCCTGGCTGCCACTTTCTATAAAGCCTTAGGGAATAAATGAATATGGGCCTTGGGCAAACACTTTCTCCTCTCTGGGTCTCCGTATTCTCATCCAAAAGTGAGGACAGCGATAAGAGGTAGGGGCGGAGCTCAGGGAGCTCCGGGTCTGGGGTGAACAGGAAGGTGAGAAAGGAGGGGACTCTGGGAAGGGAGAGGGCAGCGTCACTCGTGATCACCTGTGACTAGGACGGAAGGAATCAGCCTTGGCCAATGTCAGTCAGGGGCAGATGGAGGGGACTTCCCTGTCACGGGGCCCACTCTGGCAAAGGCTGAATGGGTGGCAGGAGAGAGGGTGCAGGGGTATTCCTGGGGTGGGAAGAGTTGTTTGGGGTGGAAGTGGGCTCCAGTGACCCCTGGGTCCCTTTCAACCCCCTTGACTGTCTGTGTGCAGATGTGGACAGCATCTCTGCCCCGCTGGGATGAGCTTACGACCACCTTGGTTCCGGGCTGCAGAGGCAGCTGGGGGGTGCGCTGGGAGGGACAGAGCTGGCCCAGGCCCCACGAGACGTTTCCCGAGCTTTGTCTGGGCCCCTTCTCCTGGCACAGCAGGGGAGGTCGCGGCCCTGGGAATAGCTCAGGCGAAGGGTCCCGTGTAGGGTGAGGCCCGCGCATGGGCCCTGCTGTCCCCAGCAGGTTGGCCCCGCCCAGCCCCCTGGCCTCCACAGAGACATCTCAGAGGGTCCTGCCAGAAACCCTTGCTGGCCCTTGAGGCCAAGCCACCGCTGAAATGGCCCAGTCGCCCGAAGCAGTTGCTTGTATCTGGCCGGCTGAGAGCTAGCGAATGGGCACAGGAGTGATGTGTGGCTGGGTGGCTGTGGCTCCTTTTGTCCTCTTGGGGCTCAAGCTCCCCACCGCCCGGAGGGAGCTGACCAGACTCAGATGTCTGCCTCCCAGGGCCCCTCCGGTGCTGACGCCGAGAAGTCTAGATTCTGGGGTGTTGGGGGTGGAACGAGGGGAGGTGAAATTCCAGACTTTCATGCAGAAGTCATTTACCTGTAAAGCACATTTGCAAATACTCCCCCCAGTCAATGCATTTTTTTTCCATATTACATTTTCCCTCTCTGCAACCCAAGTCTCCTCCAGCTCTTTTTTCCATGTGGTACGCCTCCTTCCTGCCACCCCTTGGCTTCCAGGCAGGAGGCCTGGGACTGGAGCATCACGGGCCGGCAAGATGCTCCACTCTGTCGCTCGCACAGGCCAGAGAGGCCGGCCAGGGCTCCTGGGAGCTGTGTGCTGTGCAGCCAACTGAGGGGCTTGGGCATGACCCGGCTGCTCAGCCATCGATCTGGAAGGCCTCTGAAGGGCCCCTTCCCCCCTGGACGGCTGCTGAGAATCTCTGGATCCCAGGAACCCCTGGAGGAAGGTAACCCGTCTGCTGGCTGTCCTCTTGCCAGCTGCTGAGACTGGGAACGAGGATGTCCTCATTCATGAGACTTGGTCTCAGGAGACTGTCTCATAAAATGGGACATTTGATCGTTCCGGCCCTTTTGGCCTGGGGAATCAGGTCAGCTGACCCAGTGCTGGCTTAAGTCAGCCTGGGTCCAAACTTTGACACTCAGCCGAGTGTGTGCCTTGAGAAGGGACTGGACGAGGACACCCAAGCAGGGGTCCCCAGCCCCCTGGGGCCTCAGCATCGTTCATCTGGGTCCAGGCCTTTCGTAGCCCAGCGCAACCTGGGCCCTCCCTACGATGCTAGGCCTCTGACCTCCGGGGATGTTGCAGAGCAAGGACAGGGGGCTGTGGCCCTGGTGGTGAGAGGCACTGAAGCCTGTGCCTTCCCCCCCCACTCCCCGCCGTGGCCAGGTGCGGGGGTCAGGGAGCGCTTTGAAACTGGGGCTTCCTCTTCAGCCGGAGGGGGTGAGTGACATGTCCGGTGACCTTTTCTGACAGAACAGGACTTGGACTCCGTATCTCTTGCTCTTTCCTTTGCACCTGAGTTGGAAGAAACAGCATGTGTGCCCCCGCTGTGAAGTGACAGATGATGGGCCCCACTGCCTTGTCAGCTTTTGTTTCTGCTGCCCCCTTCGGGCTCAAGGGGCTGCCAGGCCAACTGTGGAGGGCAGCTCTCTAAGGAAGGACGGGGTGGGTGAAGGCACCTGCTGCCCGTTGGGTAGAGGCAGGGCTCTCCAGCAGGTGGCCTTTGACTACCTTGCTGTCACCCGTCCCGTGGTAATGCAGACTGCCCCAATTCTGGGACACCTCGTTACCCTGAAGGACCTTGAGAGGGGCCTCTCACGGGCACTTACACACTAGGAGGGACCCTTATGTTGAAGCTTAAAAAGGCATTTGCTTGAAACACACCCAAAGAGGACCCAGGTGTCTCTTCTGGGAGGTGGCCACCATCAGCGGGGCATGTCTTCCGGTGGGTAGAGCTGTTGGACAGGTGAGGAGGGGCACGGGCTGGGAGGTCACGCACAGGTGTCCTCCCTCCCTCCCTCCCCCGCTCTTCTCGCTGAGGGTGGCAGCCCCCAGGGTGAATTGAACCAGGAGGGAGGCATGGAGGGGCTCTGGCAGCCTGGAGCCTCAGGCTATTTGTCATAAGAGGGCCAGAGGGGACAGGTGCGACAGCTGAGGTCCCCCTTGCAGGTTTTGTTTCTTCACGGTTTAGTCCTGACACCCTCATCGGGAGCCAAGGCCCCGTGGAAGGAAGGAGTCTCCTTCCTCCCAGGCCAGCTGTCTTCTCTGAGACCCCCCCGGCAGCGCCCAGCCGAAGCATCAGAACTGGCCGGGTCCACCCGTCTCAGGAACAAGCTGCTGGGAAACAAGGGACTTTTCACCACTTCACCTCCTTCCTCCCGCCCCAGATAGGAGTGCTGTGTCTCTGCTGAAGTGATGGGGGAGGCCATATTCGGGGCCCTGCGGCTGTTGTTAGCAGTCCCTGCCCCAGAGCCGCAGAAAAATGCTCGCAGACAGAGCCTTACTGAAACGTGGCCTAAAGCTGGCCCAGCAACCAGCCCCTGGGTGGCCCAAAGCCTCAGTGACATCTTCCAGGTGTCCTCGTCACATCTCTATTTGGTCACTGGGCTTGGCTGCGTGGGTCACGCCGTGGGCTCTGACCCACACCTGATGAGTCTGCCCGGAGCTGAGCCGCGGGCTCTGGTGCCAAGGGACGGAACTGCGTCTGATCCCCGCCAGCCAGAGATGGGGTCCCGCAGAAGGTCGATACACGTGAGGAAACACAGCCGGCCTTCCTGTCAGCTCCCTGGGTGCGGAGTGTCCCAGCTCCCCTCTGGGGAAGAAGCCCCGCCCCTCTGTCTTCTGCCAGTGGCCAGCGCCCAGCATACACACATGCAGACAAGCCCCAACACCCGTGCCCTCTGGCTGCAGCTCCCTGCGTGGGAAACGATGTTCTGTGCTCCTGGAAAGCGCGGCTAGAGGCGTTTTGTTCCCTTCCCTCCCAGGTTACCTAGGAGGTCCCTGCCTGGCCTCCAGCACTGCCCTCCGCTCATCTCACTGCCATCCAGGGTGGGGGAAGGGCAGTCACTCAGCCTGCCCGTCTCCTTTCACACCAGCCCTTGCCGCAGGGATCCTGGGCAGGGACCGGGGGGCTGGGCTGCCTGTGTTCTCAGGCCCGGGCGCCTTGCCCCGACCTTGGTGTCCTTCCCGTTGTCCGGAAGAAGCCAGCCCGTCCCAGCTGTGCCGGGGTGGGGTGGGGGGGGGGGGAGCCGGGAAAGGTGTGGGGACGGCAGCGCCAGGGGGAGGGCCCCAGGGGAACTTGAGGGCGCCTCTGGGAGATGCCTCCTGGGCTGAAGCTCGAGGCCGTTTGTCAAGTTGGTAGCTGCAAAGGGGAGACACACAGAGGCCTGCTTGGGAAAGTGGATGTGCACGACGTGGGGAGTCAGGCAGGTCGGCGATTCTAGAAAACTTTCTCTGCGTTAGTTTTCTCATTTTGGAGGCACAGCACGTCCTTGTGGGGTGACAGGGTGACCCCTCCTCGCTGTCTCTCTCTCCGTCTCTGTCTCCTCACGCATCACCGTCTGCCAGCTCTCCCAGGTCCCTCCCTCCTGCTAGTTTGCCTGCAGCAGCTCTGTTGGCCTCTGATGCCACCAGGCTCTCTGCGGCCGGGACCACAGGCTCCGTGCACGCCCCTCATTGGCTCCTGGCTTCTGTCTGTCCAATCAGGGCTGGAAGCCCTTTCCCTGGCAGTCAGCGCGGGAAGGGTCCTGCCTAGTGGGGCTACATCTAGCGAGGATCCAGGGGTGTGCCATGAGGGGTAGCTGGGCTAGAAGGTGGCACGTAAGCCACCCGTTCCTTTGGCGGCCCGGGCCAGGCCCCTGGGCAGGGCGATGTGAGAACTCCTAAAGAGTCAGAAGACTTCTCCCTCTCGAGGTGGAAGTGGGGCCATAGTCCTGAAACGGTGCACAGAGGGGCTGCCCTGACTGGACCGGTGCTCACATGGGCCATTCGGGAGGCGAGGACACCCACCAGCATCCAGACGCCAAGCCATGGCACGGGACAGAACTGGCACCAAATTCCAGCGAGTGGCACATGCTCTGGCTTGGAGGCGTCCTGCCCAGAGGAGACCCAGCGAGTAGGTTCACGGGCTTGGTGGCTCAGCACCACTTCACAGATGAGGCTCACAGAGTGGGACAACGCTGCAGCCTTGTGAGGCCCCTTAGGGACGAGCAGCAGAGCTGTGGGCCTGGGGGGCGGTGTTTGCTCTCAGGCTGGGTGGCCCTTCCTGATGGCAGGCCTCGTGGGCCACGAGGGCCTAGGACGGTTTGGGAGAAGCCCAAGTGCCCAGACGAAGAGGAAGACTGGAAGGCCTGGGCAGGCGGGAGGCCTCCTGCCCCACTTTTGAAGGCAGCTGGAGATGGAACATTCCAGCGATGTAGCGTCCGTCTCGCCTCTTTCTCCACCTTCTGCGTGGGGTGAGCGCGGAGGCGCAGAACAGTTTCTCTCTTCCCATGTCTTCTTGGATTTTGCATCCTGCATCTCGGGTGCAAGCCCTGGGCATAAGAGACCTCGGCGTGCTGGACGTGGAGAGGGTAGAGTCCCGGGCTGCAGGGCGAGGGCTGCCCACCTCGGAGAGGATGCTGGGGTCGGGGGCTGGGAGTTGGTAGTGAGGCTGAGAGTCCAGGCAGGCATGGCGTGTGTGGCTGGCCTGAGTCCAAGAGTCTCCTCCCTGCAGCCGGTGTGAGCCAGCTGCTGGGGCCACGCGCCTTGCTTTGCAGGAACCATACTGGTGCTGAGCTGCCTGGACCCCAGGATTTTGCTCCGTGACGTCGTGTGTGGGGTCAGCAGGGCTGCTGTGCAGCCACAGCGGGGGCTCAGATCCTAGCTGGGCCCACCACCCTCTGAAAGTGCTGGAAGTGCGGCCTGGGGCCAGTTGCCCACCCTCCCCGATCCCAGTTCGCTCGCAGTGAGGCAGGACGATGGTATACTTACTGCTGGCGGGTTGCCCCGATGCCTGGGCCGGATGCTGGCAACCCACATCCCAAGGCCCCGTGGATGGGCAGGACCAAGGCTACAGTCAGCCAGGCTGGAGGCGGGTGGTGTGGATCCTCGAGGCCTGGTCAGTTCTCCCCAAGTGAGGGAGGGAGCAGAGAGCCTGCACGTGCAAAGTGCGTTCATTCTCTGCTGCTGCGTGCGTCTCTTGTGTTTTTGAGGCCGCTCCCAAGGGTGCTTCTGCAAAATATTTTTGTGTATGTCCTTTCGGTTGTTTCTTTTCCTGGGCATTTTTACGTAAATGTATTTTCAAGGAGATGGAAACATCCTACACATCTGGTTTTAAAAGCTGCCTTTCATTTAATGATGTATGGAAACCGATATACCTGGAGGCTTGTCAAATATCGCATATATCAATATCATTTGTAATGGGCGCGTGTTATCTGCTTGAACAGTAGGTCATAATATGTTTAAATACAACTATTGGGAATTTAGATTATTGCCAAATTTTCACCATCATATTCTACACTGGGATGCCACCCTCTTGTACACTGGTGTTCTCCTTATGCGCTTGAATCCTTAGGAGAGGTTACTGTGAGGGGAACTGTTGGATCAGTGGGCTTTTGCCCCCTCTAAAGCTGTCGACACACACGGAGACTTGTCCTCCAGAGAGATGCCCTGACCGACCTGCCCGCCAACAGTGGTTGAGAGCCGCCCAGGAGATGCCCTCCTGAGTGGTCCAGCCCCCATCCTCCAAAGCTGCTCTTGTCTGCAGTGAGGGTTTTCTGATCGCCCACGGACTGGGCGGCTACTTTGCCCTGCTCTCTGAGAAGGGTCAGACGAGGGGAGTGGATGGCGGGTCCGAGAGGAGACCTGGCTCAGAGGAGCGGTGGCGCTATTGGGTAAGTCAGGAGCACGGCCCCCCGCCAGCCTCCAGCCCAGCCGCGTAAGCAAAGGCGCGGGGATTGACTTGGCAGGGCCGCCTTCCAGGGATGCCGGGGCATGTGGTCCGCTTGGAGCACACTGTTGACCTTGAGGTGTGACAAGTGGCTGGGTCAGGGGACTGGGGAGTTTGCCCCCAGTCTTGGAGACAGTAGGGGACCAGCTGAGCGAGAAGCACCGGTTGATGTGGGCCAGGACGGATCAGGGGCCGATGCGTGCGGCCTGAACCAGGGCTGTCGCGGGGCGGGAAGGCGGGCCGTGAAGTGGAGGGAGGAGCCAGCTGTCCCGCTGGGACATCGATTCAAGTGTCATGTGTGCATCCATCGGGCCGGGACTCATCGCCTTAAAGTCTCCGTGTCCTAAAGCGCCGCCTTCTTCTTCAGTCCCATGAGAAGACGCTGCTTCCTGCCTCAGGTTTCCTGTTCCACGAAAAAAGACATTCGACTTCTGAGACGAAGCATCAGTCCTGGTCTTTGTCTGGTGAGGTGGGACAAGAAGCTGTAAAGCCACCCCTTGCTGGGGGCTCTTGGGTGTGTCCCTGCCCCTTTGGCTTGGGAGTGCCCAGTGGCCCCTCTGCCTCTGTCACTCTGCATGTTCATGCACCTGCCCTGATTTTGGAAGTAAGCGGCTTATTTGCTTCTGATTTGACAGAAAATTTCTAGGCGACGTGGCCAACAGGCTTGTTGAGGGGAAACCGGGGAGCCCAGGCCCAGAGGAGGCGGGGGGCTCCCCCAAGGCCACACGGTGGGTCGGCAGCGCCGGGAGACGGAGGGACCGAGGCCTCGGGCGGCCCGGTGGGGCCGTTCCAGGGGCTGCTGGGATGGGACGATGGGGTAGTGTGGTCCGAGGATCACCCGTGGAGTGGGCTCTGCGCAGTAGAACTCTGACGTGGCATCCTTGGTGCGGGGCTAGGCACGCGGGGCCCCCGTTCGCAGTGATGAGGTGCCGTTCCTGGCACTCAGAGGGCTGCTCGTTCGCTGCGGTTTATGGGAAGTGCAGCTCTGGCTGACGTGGCGAATTTGGCTTCCTCTTGGCCCCCTGCCCCGCCCGTTCTAGTGTGCCCGTGACCTCCGTGCAAACATTCCCGGGACTAGCCAGCTGGCAGCATGGCCCGGCTGCTCAGGGCCTGGCCCTGGAGGGGCCCAGAGGGTGGCAGGCCCCTAGAGGGAGGTCGCTGTGCCTTAGGACCTGTGCGGGCAGAGCCAGGGCCCCTGTTTCCTGTCACGCCCACTCGCTTGAGCCTCCGGCCCCTCTCCTGAGGCCCAAGGGGCCGGCTGTGGCCGGTCACTGCTTGGACTAGACCCGCGCTGGGCCAGTCCCATGCTGGAGAGCCGGCCGCCTCGCCCCAGTGCCTCCTGGGCCACCGAAGGGCAGAGAGGACACGATGGGGGAGGGCAGGGCGGAAAGACAGAGAGAGGAAGAGAAAGCAGAGCACAGGACGCTCCCCGCTTCCCCGACGTCACCTGGTGCCCCAGGGCCACTAGCAGTTGGCGGTGGGGCCCCAGGCTTTCCCCACCGGAGTGGACCCAAGCCCCGAGCCACACGGGGCTGACACCTCCGGGCTGTGCTTGGGCTGATTAAGGAGCCCCGACGGTCCCCTCTCCCAACAAGCACAGCTTGAGAGCCACTGCGATCTTTGCTGTGCCGGGTAGTGCTGGGCGGCTGCAAGAACATTGGTGCCTTCTGTCCTCACGGCCGTCCTGAAGGGCGGACTCTTTTTTTAACTCCCGTTTTCTAAATGAGGACACTGAGGCAGGCTGGAGACGTTAGATGACCCGTTCAGGGTCTGTCAGATGGCGACTAAGGGGTGAGAGAGGTGGTCCCCCCACGGCGACCGTCCCCCAGCCTGTACCCTTCCTTCCCCCATCCCTCCTCCTGGGTCCACCAGTGTCGGCCACCGCGGCCACCCCTCCCCTGCGCTCGCTGGGCGGGAGTCTGGCCGTCAGAGGTCTCTAAGAGGGTCGGTGGTCTGCCTGTCTCAGCCACCTCTCCAACAGAGAGCCCCTGGCGGGCCGTGTCACGTTTCCCAGGGTGCAGCCCAGCGGCGGCCTCCGCCCAGCCTCCAGCCAAAGGACAGCCGGCGTGGTCTCAGTTTGCCGAGGACCGTACGGTGACCCACGAGCCATTGTAAACGCGTGAAGTGACAAGCCACGTGCTTGCCTTTGCCCCCAGGAGCCCCGTTGAGTGCACCGAGAAGGGACGTTCAGAGCAAACACCATGAGTATCTCAGCTCTCGGAGGAAGCAGCAAAGGTGAGGCCTGGGTGCCCTCTTGTCCTGGGCTTGGCACGTGGCTGCCTCCTTCCAGGCCTGCCCTGCAAGGCCACGGCGCTGCCTGGGCAGCCGAGTGACAGCAATGTATCGGGAGGGCTGGAAAGGAGGCCTCGGGGTCCTGGGGCTGGGCTCCACTTCTGACGCCGCCTGGCCTTGCCGCCACCAGGGAAGCCTCTCCCGCCAGGCGAGGAGGAGCGCAATAACGTCCTCAAGCAGATGAAGGTTCGGACCACGCTGAAGGGGGACAAGAGCTGGATCACCAAGCAGGATGAGTCGGAGAGCCACGCCCTGTACGTCCAGTAGGCCAGGGGGGCCGGCAGCGACAGGCTGGGCGTGGGGTGGCGCTCCATGGGCCACACTCAGTCTAAGTCACAGGGTGAGAAAGGCCGGGCTGCCAGGGCGTGCGTGGGCACACACGCCGCTGCAGTGTGGACGCAGGCCGGGGAAGGAGAAGGTGAGACGGGAGCGCTGGGCCAACGTCCTGGGGTACATGTAGCGCCCGCCCCCTTTCGTGTCCCCTCTTTCCTCAGTGAGCTGCCCTCAGGCCGGAGTCGTGCCCTATCTTTTTCTTCAGCTGGGGAGGTCCCGAAGGCCAGGTAAGAAGTGGTGCCCAGATGGCCGGTGGGTGGGCCCTGTACTGCAGCCTTTGGCGGACACTGAGTCATTTGAACTCCACGGGAAGGACGGCTTTTGCGCTCCGCTCCTTCTTGGGAAAAGGAGTGCAGGAGTCACTGGGTCCAGGTCCGTGGCTCCAGCTGGCCACTGGGGTCAAAACTGTCACCGAGCATAATAAAGTCTTAGCTCCAAAATGCTACGTTTTGCCAGAGCGTATGGGATTACAAAAGCAAATGCCTATCTTCTGCATAATACACAACGTCAGGCACGTTTTTAAAGAGGCGATACCCACAGGTCTGGACAACTTCAGTTTTATGCAAATTCTGCAAGAGCTCTAAGACGTGCTTACTTGTCACATTTTTTTGTTGTATCAGCACAGCGTCCCAAGTGCCAGGGGGAGACTCACACTCTTGCTCCAACTGTCTCCCAAGTTCAAGATGACATATTTTGACAGCTGGCCGAGGGGAACCAGCTCTTCTCTCTATTTCAAGGACTTTTGCATAATGGCGTCCAGGGAGGCTCTGAAGGGTGGGCGCGTCCTGCCCATATGGGGAGGAGCTACTCCTGAGAAGTGCGGGCTTAGGGTTAGGGGGACCACTAAATTGAGGCTCGATCCTTGCTTCGGAGAGCCAGCCGTTGGCAGTTGAGTGCAGGGCCAGTGCCCTCCTGGGGTGGTGGTCCAGACAGGGCAGCAGCCGGAAGGCAGGGGTCCAAGTTCACTGCTAGCCACGGGGGCTCCCTCCGGTAACTGTGCCCTTGCCCGCAATCTCTCAATGACTCAGCACCTGCTACCTGCCAGGTCCTGTGTTGGGCACAGAGGGCACAACCCTCTCCTCGGGGAGCTGACATCCTAGCCGGGAACACGGGCACATCCTGAGTAGAGAGATGAGCATAAAAGGGAGAATCGCGGATTGCGATATAGCGGCAGTTGGCCGGAGCCCGCGCACAGTTCAAAGAGAACCTGTTCGTTGGGGAGTATGTTTACTTTGGGGGTGCAGTTCTCAGCCTGGGCTTTGGTTTGGGAGTATATTTGGAAAACACGTGGGACAGGTGACCTCTCTTTCTCGGGTTCCACTCCAAGTGTTCCTGTAACCTGGTCACCTCCAGGAGGCCATGCCCTGTTAAGGACACGGTCCGTGGGGCTCTGCACTGCCCTCCCAGCCGCCTCTGATCCCAGAACCCCCAGCTCTCACCCGAGTCCTCTGAGCCCCCTCCCCGGCGGGAGGTGCCCGGCGCATGGAGGCTGATGTTTTCCAGGCACCGACCAAGCCCTGGCCGTGCCCTCCAGTCCCAAGCTTCCATCAAGACTTGTGATGTGGGCATCGCACGGGCTGGGGGAGGGAGGGCTCAAGCAGAGCGGGCAGGAAAGGGCCGCTGGCTCCTGCCTGGGCTCTGCCCCTTGGGCCCTCGTGAGTCCTCCTGGAGGGGGCTGGCCTCTGCCTGACATCGCCTCGGCCCCAGACCTCTGAGCGCAGGGCCTCCAGCCCGAGCTGGGTCAGCTCTGAGAGTGGAGGTGAGGAGGGCTGTCAGAACAGGGGGAAACCGGACTTTGGAGGGGACGCCTGTGTGTCCCTGCCCAGCCGTGGAACATGCCTTCCTGGGCACCTGCCGTGAGCCAGGGCCCAGAAGAATCGGCCTGGGGTACCTTTCCTGAGGAGCGTGAGGGCGACAGGCAGCCCGGCGAGGGGTGCAGGCGTGGCTGGATTTCTTGGGAAGCAGCTGGCCACCGTCGCTCCCCTTGTTCTGCCTGCACCGGGACACCCGGCAGCCAACCCACTTTGCCGTCGCCGGGCAGCCTGGCTTCACGTCATCCCTTCTTCTCCCTCGGCAGGCCCCCAAGCACGAGGGCTCCCACCGGCTATATCATCCGGTAGGTGACCACGGGACCCTGCCCACCTCCCCACGGCGCCCGCACCGCCCCCAGCTTCTCCCAGGGGGCTCACGGCGCTGCTTCTCCCGGGCTCTCTTTTAGGGGAGTGTTCACCAAGCCTGTAGACAGCTCGTCTCAGCCCCAGCAGCACTTCCCCAAGGCCAACGGAGCTCCAAAAAGGTGTGTTCACAGGGTGCTGGCCAGTTGGCCCGTGGGAGGTGTGAGGGCCCAGGCCACGCTCAGGCCAGAGAGAGGCCTCTGGTCGCTGAGGGGGTGGTGGGTGGCGGGTCTCTTCCTGTGTAAGGCAAGGCCCTGGACCACTACCAGTGCCCTTGTCCTTGGGCCAGTCCTCACTGGCCCTGGTCACTGAGGCCGAGGCCCCGAGCTGTGTGCCTTAGGCCACCTTCTCCCCAACAGGCTGAGCTGCCACCAGGCTGAACCTGGGCTTCATCACAAAAGCAGGACCAAGGTGGCTGAGTCTTGTCTGTGGCAAGAGGGCTGCCCTGCGCAGATGTCCTGGGTGTCTGGCAGGGCTGAGAGCAGAGAGGAAGGGGCACCAGCGCCCCCTTGTCCACCTGCCACATGCCCGCTGGGCCACGTAGGCAAATCTGGAAGCCAGAGGGGCCCTGCGGGTAGACTCACAGAAATCCCTTGCCTCTGCAGCGCTGCCGGTCTGGGGAAAGCACCTCCTGCTGGGCCTCCCCGCCCCTCCCCCTCTGGCTACAGGATGACCACAGAGGATTACAAGAAGCTGTGAGTATGCAGCCACACACCCAACTTGGGGAGTTGGGTGTCCTCCTCCAAGGGCGAGCCCAAACACTGGGCCCGCCGAGGGCAGCTGGCTGCTTGCCTCTGAGCACAGCCAGGTCCGAGCACAGCCCAGGAGTGCTAGTCCTGTCGGCCCGACATCGCTGCCAGTTGCCACTGTGGCCTGGGACCCGCCAGAGGTTGACAAGCTCCAGAAAACTGGACGGTGTGCACATTGTACTTCGGATCTGAAGCAAAGCAGGGGCTGTAGGAAGCTCGTAGAAGGAGCTAGTGGGTCTGGAGAAAGTGTCATGGGTCATGGCCCTAGCTGTTTCCTGGGCTGGGCCGAGCTGGGCTGGCACCTGGTGAGCCCAAGCATGCTGCCGGCCCTGGCAGCCTATCACCCACGGGCACTTTGTGCCTAACCCTGGCCTGCTTCTTGGATGTAAAGCTTTGGGATTCCCTCTGGAGCTCCCCTTGCGGCCCCTGTCCAAGCCCCTCTCCTGTGTGCCCAGGGCCTGCATTCCCAGGGCCCCACATCTTTATATTGTTTGTCCCTTGTCACCATCATCCAGCGACACAGAGCAGCTAGGGAATCTTTCTGGAGAAGGGGGTGAGGCTTGACCTGGGTCCTGGGGTGCAGTAAAGGTTGGAACAGGGACGGGTAGCAACACGTGCGGTTTTCGGTGTTGGCGTTGTTGTAAGTGAGGAAGCCAAGCCGCTGAGGGTGGCAGCCCGTGCCAGGGAGCAGGGGCAGACGTAGAGGGAGGAGGGGCCATAACTGCCAGCGTCTTCAACCCCCCCCCCCCGCCCGCCCCAGGGCACCCTACAACGTCAGGCGCAGCTCGGCGTCAGGGGCTGCCGAAGAGGAGGAGGCGCCCTTCTCTTCTGATGAGCAGAAACGGAGGTAACGAGGCCCGCCGGGTGCCCCATGGACAGGGCGGGGCCCGAGTCTCCGAAGCCTGGTCTGTTGGCTGGAGGGTCGCTGCCAGCACGGGTGGCACTCCCGGAATCCCAGAACTAGCCGCTCAGTGCTGGGCCAGCCCAGGGGACCCTCCTGTGAACCTTCTAAGAGGGCGGAACCTAGGTAACGAGGAATCTCTACAGTTTGTTAAAAAGGCTCCGGAGCAAATCGGACCAAGATAGGCAGGCAGTGCCCGGTGCCCGGGGAGAGGCCTCGTGTATGTGCCTGGGGGCGGGGCCGGGCTCCCGGGGCGCCCAAGCCCCTTGTCCCAAAGTGAGGGTTGGATGCTCGGGCAGCAGCTAGGCCCCGAGCTCAGCCTGCCCTCGCTCCCAACATCTGCCGGCCCCTCCGTGACCTAGGAAGCACACCAAAGCCCCCCACGCTGAAGGCCCGGCAGACGGGCAGTCCTGAGGGCGGAGTCAACAGTAGCAGGGGTCCCGAGGCCTCGCAGGTACCGGGGGGGAGCCGGGAGCTCCAGAGCCGGGCCGCCCTCGTGCCATCAGATGCCCCCTCCCTGTGCCGCCCCAGGTCAGAGGCCGCCAGCAGTGTGGTGAGGAAGACAGCTCCCCGAGAGCACTCCTACGTCCTGTCGGCGGCCAAGAAGAGCGCCAGGTGGGCTGTGGCTCGGCGCCTTCCCCCGCGGGGCTCCGGCCCTCCGCTGGCTGGCGACGGGCGGGCTCAGGGGGCCCTCCCGACCGGACCTTCTGGGACTCTCAGATCTACTTTCTGGAAACCCGAGAGGTCTGGCTGCCGCCATCAGGGTAGGCAAGGTGCTGGGCGTCGTGTCGCCTGTCTGTGGGTTCCACCCAACTCGTCACCTTTCTGCCTTCTTCCAGCAGCCTCGCCCAGGAGACGCAGGCCCCGTTCGTCGCACAGAGGTAAGTGCCGGCAAAGGGAAGGTCTTCCACCGGCAGGGGCGGGGTGTGGGGAGAGAGCAGGCACAGGGTGGGATGCGGTCACTGTCCCCGAGTAGGGGGGAGTGGTGAGGGGCTGGTGGCTTCTGTCTGGAAGCCAAGGAAGCACGTGGGTGGCTGTGGTGGCACGTAAGACCCTGGCAACCAATGCCGCATAGGCAGGAGCCTGGCTGAGAGAACCCGGCCCCCGACCCAAGATGGAGCCTCAGTGTTTCCAAGGCCTCTGGGGTTTTGCAGCAGAAGTGGCTACTGGGCCACGGAGAAGTTGTTCCTTTGCCCTCTTGCCCACGCTACCAGGGGTGGGCTGGACAGTGCCTCGGAAGGCCGGATCGTTGGGCCGGAGGCCAGAGGCTTGTCCTTGGGAGCCCCTGCCTGACCAGGCCCTTGGAAGTGACCGTGACACTGGAGGTGGGCCCTAAAGGGTGAACAGGGTTCAATGGGCCGTGATCAGGATATCAAGACACCCCAGCCGAATGAGGGAGGGGCGGCACCGTCAGCTGACAGGACATCTTCTGGGAAAGGGGAGTGTTTGGGGAGGACAGGGAAGAAACTTCCGGCCAGTTGAAATGCGGGGGTATTCTGTGGGGTAGAGAAGACATCCATGACGAGGTGGGGACTGAAAAACAAGGGGGACCCGGCATACCGAGTGTTCCAGGCAGAGGGCCCAGCTGGGCAAAGGCACGGAGGGGGGAAGACCAAAGAGGCTGACTCGAGTACAGCCAGCAGAGGGTGGTGGCAGCACGATGGAAGTGACAGATAATGCTGTGCTCCTCCCGGCTGTATGAGGTTCCCGGGACTGCGATATCCAAGTACCACAAACCGGCACTTTGTGGGAACCGGCCCAAAGTCCAGGAGCAGATTGTCTCCCAGTTCTGGAGGCTACAAGTCCGAGATCAGTGTGTGGCCAGGCTTGGTTCCTTCTGGGAGCTGTGAGGGAGAAGCCATCTCAGGCCTCTCTCTCGGCACCTGCTGTTGCTGGCAGTCCTTGACCTGTAGACACATCACTCCTATCTCTGCCCCCATCATCACATGACCTTCTTTTCTCCGTGTGTCTGTGTCCAAATTTCCCTCTTACAAGGACAACAGTCATGGATTTAGGGCTCACCCTACCCCAGTGTGACCTCATTGTAACTTGATGACAAACTGATCGCAAAGACTCCGTTTCCAAATAAGATCACATTCCCAGGTTCCAGAAAGACATGAATTCTGGTGGGATGCTATTCAACCCAGTGTTCTGTCCTTATCCCAAGCTGGAGTCGCTAAGCCATGAACACCACTGAAAGAAAGCACGTCAGCACGCTCCGGGGCGGCTTCGCAGGCCAAAAGTGCCCTGAGGACAGCGGTGCATCCGTTTCTCTTCTTGCCCAAAGGGTCGAGGTGGTGGATGAGGACGGGCCTTCCAAGAAAAGCCAGGACCCACCTGCTCTGGCACGATCCCCTCCCGGCTCGAGCAGGTAATCAATTGCTCATCTCTGCCCAGGGCTGGTGGCCGCCAGGCCACCTCCCTACAGGACCTCAGGGTCAGTGTCCCTGTATGCCCAGTGACAGGACGGGGCACAGAAATCAGTAAGGGCCTCTCTGGCTGGATGTCCTGGGGTTGAAAGGAGCAAAACAGCCTGGTCTCCTGGGAGAGAGTGCTTCGGTCTTGTCTGTTTAGCGCTTATCTGTGTCAGCTTAACCCTTCCACCACTGAGTCCAGTGGCAGCCACAACATCCCGAGGAAACGTACCAGTTGTGGGATGTGAGAGGGTCTGGGGCCAGGGCACTAGCCCTGCTATCCTTAGGCTCGTTCAAGGCTCTCCTGTACGTTGGTCAAGTTCAACCTGCGAATGCTGTCCTCCACCTCCTTCTTTGCCAGTGCGGACGGGGGCAGAGCCAGACTGTCTCGGGCGGTTTGGATGGAGTGCACGCCCAGCCTGCCTAGCCCCGCTGGGACGCCGGAGCCCAGGTGGGTGCCAAGAACTGGCTCTGGCCTGTGAGGCCATCAGATGGGAGGGTCTGGCAGCGGGGTGACAGGGCAGGGACAGGCTGAGCGTGGGTGATCTCACTCCAGGTGGGGCTCTGACTTGCCCTGATTTCCGAGCCCCAGAGTGTCCGGGCAGATAATGGCCCTCTCTTGTCTGCAGGCACAAGGCACTCAATACCTCCTTGTACTTTGAGCTGAATCATGCTAAGTCTTGCAGACAGTGCCACTGTCTCCGGGGCTGTTACGGGTCTTGGAATTGCCACTGCGTGTCCCGCACGCCCCTCCCCGACTCAAGCCCCACAACCGTTTGTATGTGACCTCGGTCCTTGGGGCCACCTCTTCTGTGCCAGGAGGGAGACAAGGGCACCCTGGGAACTTTTGAAGAAGTGGGAAGATTTGAGAGCTCGTCACGAGGTAGCATTGATGGGACGCGGCGATGGATGGAATATGGGGGCTTAGTTTGCCAGAGCTGCTGTCACGAAGGACCACAAACGGGGTGACTCAAATAACCCAGTTATTGTCTCCCAGTTATGGAGGCTGCAAGCCCAAGCTCAAGGTGTGTTGGCAGGGTTTCTCCTAAGACCTCTCTCCTTGGCGGGTAGATGCCTGTCTTCTCCCTGCGTCTCTTCACAAGGTCTTCCTCTGTGTGTCTGTGTCCTGACCTCCTCTTCTTATAAGGATGTTGGTCATGTTAGATTAGGGGCCACCCTGCTCAAGTATGACCTCATCTTTATTATATCTGCAGCGACCTTATTCCAGATAAGCTCACGTTCTGAGGTACTGGGGGTTAGGACTTAAATATATAAATTTTGGAGGGGACACAAGTCAGCAAAAACAATGCACGTCTCCGAATTCTCCTCAATTTCTCTTTTGAATAAAAGAAAGCAATTAGTGTTGGTTTCAGGTGCCTTCTGAAAGAACGCAGGAGGAGAAGTAGGTTGTGCTATGTGATCATTTGAGAGGCATTTTAACATTTATTCCAGGAAATTCCTTTGGCTGTTTACTACCCATCACCTGCTGTCATAGCAGGATGGCTGTCTGTCTTGCTCAGGCTGCCATAACGAAGTCCCCCAAACTGGTGGCTCAGACAATGGAAATGTATCGTGTCACAGTTCTGGAGGCTGCTTTATGGCGGAGTAGGAAAGGAGAATTTCACAGCCTGGTCCCCGGGCCCCTCCCCAGGCGTGTCCCTGCCCCATCCCCCTTGGCTTGGGTCTGAAGGTCAGCTTCTCAGCCAACTAGGAGGGGCGCCCCTGTCTGGGCGCCAAACCCTTTAGGGACTTCAGAGAGGACCAGAAGGAGTGCCACACAAGGATGCCCCGTCTTCCTCTGGACTCCTGACCTGCCTGGGTGCCTCAAAGGCTCCTCAGCCCCCAGCGTACAAATCTGAGCTCCTGTCTCCACCATCAGCCCCCTCCCCTCTCCCGTCCACTGCTCACCTGTGGCAATGGCCCTCCCTCCAGGCACCACGGGGCTGGTTTCCTGGGTTCATCTCATTTCCCCACCTTCCAAACTGAGCTCACTCAGATACCTTCTCTCAGAGAAACTGGCCTGTGTGAGAGCCCCAGGCCCGGCTGCTGGCCCCGTCACAGCGCCGCCCAAGCTTTCTTGGCTCTCTGCCTCACCTGATCAAGGTGGGGCCTGGAGGCTGGGCCCCAGCATGCTGCCTGGCAGAGGGGCTGGGGAGCAGTGAGTAAGAGCACAGCTTCTGGCACAAGGCAGAACCCTGGCATTGCCCTGTACTGGCTGTGTGACCTTGAGCAAGTCACTTTACCTCTCTGTGCCCCAGTGTCCTCATGTGTAAAATAGGGAGCAGCGATACCTACCTCCGGAGGCTGTCCCAAATCCTAAATGAGATAGTGCACATAAAGCCCTTTGCGCATCGCCTGGGTGCTGGTATGGTTGGGCGCTTTCTGATTTGCTGGGCCCTTCAACAAATGGAGACACCGACACGGGCACCCGCTGGTCTCAGAGGGAAATGCCGCTGTGGGCGCCTGAGGAGGAGCTACTGCCTCTGTATGAATTTGCTGGGGCTTCCGTGACAAGGTACCAGAAACTGGGTGGATGAAACAACAGAAAGTTGTCCTTCCACAGCTCTAGGGGCCGGAAGTCAAATGACGGAAGGTGTCAGCAGGGCTGTGTGCTCCTCTGAAGGCCCTGGGGCAGAATCTGTTCCAGGCCTTTCTCTCAGCTTCTGGTAGTGCAGTCAACCCTTGGCGCCTCTTAGCTTGTAGATGCAGAGCCCTTCAACCTCTGCTTCTGTCATCACGTGGCTGTCTTCCCTCTGTGTGTCTGTGTTCAAATGTCCCCTTTCTGTAAGGACGCCATATTGGATTAGGATGCATCCTACTCCAGTACAACCTTATCTTAACCGATTACCTCTGCAGAGACCCTATTCCCAAATAAGGTCGCATTCACCCAGATACCTGCGTTAGGACTTCAGCATATCTTTTAGCGGGGACACAGTGCAACCTGTAACAGGACCCCTGGAAGAGGTGCCATTTGAGCTGGGCCTTTAAGAAGAAATGGCTCAGGAGCCGGGCGTTGAGGGACAGGCGCCAGCTGGGGTCCCTGTTTCCTCTCTGACATAGCTAGAAACGCCAGGCAGAAGGTATGCTTTACCTGCCTGTGACGTCCCCAAGTGGGACGTGTCCTTGCTCCCTGGCACCATGTGCTTTAGGTGGGGCAGGGTAGCGACAGCAGCCCGGGGCTTTACGCTGTCTTCGTGGTCATCGTGGAGACAGGCGGAGATCAGAGCTACCCGCGTGCACCAGGCCCTCGCTGGTCTCTCGTGTGCAGAGAGGCCCTGTCTCTGGCAGCCCTTCCATTTCCTCTGGTCACCTGCAGTGTCCAGGAGGGACAGAGGTGAGCAGCCCACCGGCCTGGCCTCCACGAGCTCCCAGTCTAGGTTGGAGCCAGATGCCGCGGTCAGCTCCAAGGTGGCTGAGAGCAGCTGAGCCGTCTGGGCTCACACAAGTCTCCACCCTGTCCCCCCCACCCCTCCTCCTCCTGGAACCCCGGAGTGTCCTTTGCCGCACTCAATCTGGGCTCTGCTTTTAAGACCCCCGCCAGCCTCCGCCTCCTCCCCTTATATGCCCCCAGCTGGCCTGGGCTGGCCTACCCCTCCGTGGAGCTCTTCGGGTGCCTTTGGGCCTGGATCTGTGCACGGCCCATGCCACTCGGCCCTCATCCTGCCCCCTGCTGGGCTGGGGCTCCACCAAGGCAGACCTGGGGCCCACCCCCATCTGTAGCCCAGTGGCCGGGCGCAACCAAAGGAAAGAGTGAGCGGCTGTGATGTGGGCCTGGGTGGGTGCGGCTTGGAGTGAGGGAGAACCGCAGAAAGCCGGGGAGCTCTCGATTCTCTCCAGCCCTAGCCATCACCACGGCCCAATCCTGCTGGGCGTCAGGACCCGCGGTGGGGGCGAAAAATACACTGGAACCGGAGGGCTGTGTGCAGTCACCCTCGGACCAGCCTCTGAGCGCGGGAACCCTCAAAGGGACCCTCGGAGGGCGGAGACTGTCTGATCCTCCCTGGTCTCAAGCTCACAGGCACCTGCTCTCTGGCCTTCATCCCCTGAGTCTCCCACATGCCCCTTCCACTGGCTCTCACTCCAAATTCGGTGTGTAGGTTTCCCGGGTGGGAGGCTGGCGAGGGGGTCCTTCAATCCCTTTCCTCTGGGACCTGGAGGTCAGCGGCCCGAGCTCAGCCCAAAGAGGAGGCAAGAGAGGAGAAACAAGGGGGAGGGGGGAAGGCTCCTGAGAGAGGACGCCCTTGGATCCCCAGCTCAGATGCAGAAGCGGAGGCCTTTCTTAGCACCGACTCTCTGACGCTCTCCTTTGGTCGCAGCGCAAGAGGTGAGGAGACCGTCCGCCTGCAGATCACAACACCCGGGGCGGGACTCCGCCTGGTGGCCCCAGACCTGGAAGAAATGAGGTACAGGGGCCCTGCCGCTGCCTGGGCTCCTTACACACGAGTCTAGAGTCGGGGGCAGCAGGGTCGGGGTGCAAGCGATGAGGCCTGGGGGCTGGGTGGTGGGAGACGGGAGCCACCTGGGTTCTCTGCCCCCACCCCATTTCACTCCGCAACTCCCGGGGAGCGAGCGCTTGGTCCATGGGAGACCAGACCCGGCCCTGGGGACCCAGCGGCGGTCCCCCCCCCGCCCCCGCCCCCGCTGAAGTTGCTGACTGGTCTGCCTGGTGGGGGAGGCAGACGCAGACACAAGTGAGATGCTGAGCATGGGCCAGGAGCCCCTGGAAGTGATGGTTCACCCTGCTGGGGCCTGTGGATGCGAGCAGCCAGCTGTGCTGGGTGGGGGTCCGGGCTTTGCAGAGCCCCATGAAGCCACTGAAGCAGCTGTGGCGGGGGGAGGCGCCAGGAACAGGGCGGGGTCACTAGGTCAGCCTTGACGGTTCAAGGGACAGGGGAGGGGGTCGGGGGGGGCGGGGGGCCCGACCAGCAGG